>NC_137617.1:14031372-14153872 GCF_963280865.1 Gymnoscopelus braueri | reverse complement strand
AAAACATGACGCAATGCATTGTGAGCTCGTAGATCTCCTATTTTCGCAGAATGTTCGCCTACCGTACTTTGACATTCCCAGTGTAGGGTCACCAGGGTTCACGTGGTTAAAAAAAGCATACATATCTGAATTCCTGTTCTTTATCTTTATTTTTACTGCATCCACACTGACTGTGAACTCTGGGCAAAGCAATGTGGTTGGTTTATGCATGTACATGGGCTGCTGATTTATAGTGGGGGACAGCAGAAAACAAATCCCCATCGCCAGCCAGGAGCTAAATCACTCAGTCTGTCGCATAAAGAATTCACAAAGTGGCCACAAAGTGTTCTGCATCAACTTTGACGGTAGGACAAGGAGAATATAGCTTGCATGACGACAGACTTCTCATCAAGTTTGGGGACAAGTAATTTACATGCACACGGGTCAATGCTTTTGTGTGCTCGTAAAAGTATTTGTGGAACCATATCTGTCTGTTCTTATTTGCCTGGCAAACAATTCAGGCTTGACAGATTGTCAAATTAAGTGGATTATTTTGAATGATGGCTGTTAAGTTTAACTTCATTCTCATGGTCTCCATTATTCAGCCAATTAGATTCACAATTCTTTGTCCTGTGAGGATTTGTATGATCTCCATGACCACTGATAACGAAAAAAGTAATGGTTAGATGGTGGGCGTATTTGTACCAGGTAGCAAATCACATTCCACTCGTCTCCCATATCTATAGTCTCATGGCAGACGTCTATTATGAAACCCTACTGTGTTCTGGGTCACCAGGATCCGAGTTGAGAACTACAAAAGTGTGCTCCTCGGAGCAAAGGTCTCCCTCCAGGCCGGGTTGCCTACCCAGGGCCCGCAAACTTGGCAGTCATAGCCAATTAGAATGGGATCTGAAACATCTGACTCATACATGTCAGATGTTACATGACCCCAGAGATATTGTGTACCGATTTGTGTGAGTTTTGGACAAAATCTGTAGGAGTAGTTAGCAAAAAGTTTTTTGAAGAAAACACTTTTTCCAAAACTGAATCGGCCTGTTATAGCGCCACCATGAGGCCGATTAGAAAAATGTAGGGTGGCATTTCTTCCATGGCCTAGTGGGGCTGTGCCGCGTTCATGATTTGAGGCCCTATGTACAAAGCGGGCCACTCCTGCAAACTTTGGAAGCCAGTCTTAGCCAATCAGGATGGAATATGAAAAATCGGACAGATTGATCACATGACTATACAGTGTGTACCGATTTGTTGATGTTTGTACAAAATCTGTAGGAGTAATATCCAAAAATCAACCTCCTGGTGGCGCAATAACAGGCCGATGTGAAAAATTGGGGGCAGCGGTTCTGCTCTGTCCTCCAGGGAGTGTGTCAGTGTGTGCACAGTTTCACGCTGATCGGTCCAACGGTGCCAGAGATTAGCTGTACACAGACAGACGCACACGCACAAGGACGGACAGGGGCGAAAACGTTGTCTCGGCCACGACTTCGGCCAGGAGGAGACAATTATTGTTTTAGATTTCACCATTATCTACAATGTAACCTGTACAACCAGAGGAGGGCGCCGTTGGGATGTTTGGTGTGGTCTGGACAGTTGAGCATGCCAGTTATTTTAGTAACTGCTACTAGTACACACTGTCATCATGTCACAGACTTTGTGGTTAAACCCATGAACCCTATAGCATCCCTATTATGGGCATGTCATAATATGACATTTGCTGAAAATAGGCGAACATTCACTGAAAGTAGCTGGGATTTGGTGTTGAGGGGGAAAAGGAGGGGGCCAAGTACGGACCCATGGGAGACCTCAGTCAACACAGTGCATAGGTTTTAAGTAGTTATGTGCCTTGCCCAAGAGTACATTGAATATGGTACTTGTTAGATGATGGGAGAAAGACTTTTGGTTAACTTACTACAGAGCCATTTTTAATTAAAATGAGCATGGGGAACTTCCAGTTATTCAATATTTCCTCTCCCATACGCCTAAAACCTAATGTGATCATTAATGTGCGATTTCCATTTCAGCATCTCAGCTGCCTTCATCAGGGTTGCCCACATCATATCTAACTTAATAGTCTATTATCTCTGAAGGCGTTGTTTGGAACAGGATGCAAGACGATTACCATAGTTAGAATGCCAGTCAGAGAGAGAGAGAGAGAGAGAGAGAGAGAGAGAGAGAGAGAGAGCGAGAGAGCGAGAGAGAGAGAGAGAGAGGGGTCTTTGCCTTTCCTGTTGTGAGTTCCTCAGAAATGTGAGTTCCTCAGAAATGTGTGGGGAGAGAGAGAGAAGTCGTTGCCTTTCCTGTTGTGAGTTCCCCAGAAATGTGTGGATTTTTACGTGGATGAAGATAATTCATTCTCCTGGTTGTCAGTGACTAATAACAGTATTATTTGTATCTAGTTTATTTCTCCTCGATTGCTTGGCTCTGTGCGATTATTTTACTTTTATTTAAAGGTAGGGTAAGTGATATTTTTGGGTTAAAACAAAAAGTATTTTGTTAAAAGGTTAAAGCACTATATTCTGATAGTAATCATTGCTATAGAGTGTTTGTTCAGTAACAGGAGTCTCCCCGTCTCTCCAGCTCTTTAATAAACAGAAAATACATTTTCTGGTAGGTGTCAAAATCTCAGCCAATCAGGAGAAAGTACCCATTTTTAAGCTTCATTTTTATAGTGTTCCTGTTCAAATTTTGCCTGCTCATTTCTTAGTGTCATCTCTTCCAATTTCACTTGTTTAATCTATATTCTGATTGAGTTCTCTATCCTGATTGGATAAAATTGGAAATGAAACTGAAACTGAAACGAAAATGCATTTTCTGTTTTATAAAGAGCTGGAGAGACATGGAGACTCCTTATATGGACAGGACACTCTATAGTAACGAGCACTATCAGAACATAGACCCATTTTGCAATTATTTGAATAATTGCAAATCACTTACCCTACCTTTAACACTCGTTATATAGCCTGCATTGTTTGAAGTGGTTATGTTTATAGTTTGTGTTTGCTTTTGGCCATTACATGTACCGATATAGGTTTATTTATGTACTGTATGTTGGGTTTGACATCTTGCCTCATGTTTCCTCCCCCCTCCTTAACTGCCTACCAGTGACTGGTCTGTGACTGGCCCTGCCCTCATAAAACACCTTATGATGAGATGCAACTGTAATACAGTAGATTTTCTGGTGTGAGTGTGGACCTGCTCTCCCATGTATCGGGCAAGGTCTTGACAGCAGGAATGACCCAGCCTTTAAACTGTTAGTCTGCATCCTGATCCTATAAATTCTCCACACTTTGATGCAGGTTCCCTCTAGTCTGCAAAGGTTCAGAGCTGGCCTACTGTAAAGTCGGACAGTGCATGAGGGTTTTCTCACACTTGTTGAGCTCTATATATGCACACATTCCAGGTTGCTGCATCATTCATTCATTCATTCATTTATTCACAAATACATTAAATAATTGCAACAATTGTCATTGTCAAGTAATATGATGTCACAAAGTGCTGTCAGTTCCTCATTACGTTTGAGCCCTTGCACCTCCTGGCTGCACTCATGCATTTACAGTATATTGAACATGCAGGGGACGTTAAGCAAAGTCTGTGAGGGTTCAGTGCTTGAGACAAGGGCGGATATACATTTATATTGACTGCTATGTTGCAACACAAGATGCTTCTGAGAAATCTTAGTTCCCCCTCCCCCTTATGTGGTAGGTATTTAGCTTGAAGTAGGCCTACTTTTGGAGCACGAGCCTCCTCAAATGACCACAGAAAACAATCTGCACTTTCCTACATAGCTGAATGCATGGTAAGGGACCACATGCGATACCTTCACGGACCACCTGCGGTCCACGGAGCACCAGTTGAAAACCCCTGGGTTAGACAAACAGTCATTAAACACACCTGTGCGTGCATGCACACTATTTGCACCCTGATGAAGGCCACCCAGCTGCAACACATTTGCACACTAATTTAACCTTTAGGCATTAGAGTTTTGTAAGAAAAGAGATGCCTGTTTGACTTGATTTTCTCTTTGAGTTATCTAGGCCTAAATGTTTTCTAAAGAGCACTGCTCCCCTAGGCTATACTGTACAAAACATTGAAACCTAAGCAGTGGTTTGTTCTTCTTCCATTATAGCAATTTTTTTTGTGTTTGAAGAGGCTATGTATTCAACAAAATATGAGTTTTCTTCATGTCCAAGAGTAGAGGTAGGTGGAATGCAGGTCTGCCAGCTGTAAATAATCGTCCTTTTATCGTTGGAGGCTCCATTAATCACCATGTTGTTTCAATCGGGGAACATTTGTAGGCCCAAGTGAACTGAACTGTATGTGTACCAGCATCATCAGGGCTTCCAACATATGGGACCATTTAGTGTACTAAGCCCTGGCGCACTCTGTTCTCCCTCATGTACTCCCACTGGCCGCCTTTGAGTGAAATATGTCCACTGCCAAAATGGGGTGTAATAATTCATGACATTTATTTTTGCTATTATTGTATCCTCCAGAGCAGTCAGTATGTTTGTTTTGTAGCCAAGTACCACATGAGACACCATGGGAAGCATTTGATCTTTGTTTGCATAGCTAATCATTTTCACAACGTACACATTTCCTACTGCTTTTATGTAGGCCATGCAATGTGCCATAATGCACTGTTAAGGTTGTCATTTGTATCTTCTTTGTACAATTGCCAATATGGCTTCCATCTACCTGATGGCTGAGGTTTGTACTGGTACATTGGCTAATGAACACAGAAATGTGATTGATATGGTAGCATTACTGTAGTTCTTTACTGGTCCCATAACTGGGAATTCCTTTTTATTTTTTCTTAAACCAAAGAAAATAAACAAATCAATTGACAGAAGTTAACAAATGAGTCACATATGGTACAGAGTATTCACAATGGCTCATACTGTTCACAGAAGGATATTGTTGTATAAACAATAGCATGTCTGGGCCCAGTTTGCACTATGAGAAGAGAAAATATCAGTGTCTCTGGCTAACAAAGGGATCACATACAGTAGAACAAAAGGTCACCTAACGCACCTTAGAGCCACACCCAAGCCATAATGAATCCAATACCAGGAATGGTATTAAATTAAAAAACGTGTCTTGTAGTAACCTTTCCTGACTACATGGTTATACCTCTACTGCGGTAAAATAACCCTTGACCAGGTTTTTTTTAATAAAAGTTTAAGCCATTAGTACTTTCCTCATTTTGTCAGGAGCCAAATCAAACACAAAGTTGCCCTACTTGTTCGTCTTGATTCCTGTGAGGTCATATATCTACCGGGATGTCAGACTCCTGTTGTGACTTGTGTACACGACTTAAACAGTGTGTGTCGACTGTGGCTTGTGTCAGACGGTGACAGGTGCCAAAGTGAAGTTTGGTGACCATGCTGTGCTGAAAGCAGAAGTATTCTTTTTGAAGTGTCTCCAGGTAAGAACAATCTTTTCATCCAAATGCATTTCCATGGACCTATGTTTATTTAATTTCTGGTTCATGACTTTTGTTTTCTCTGGTTTGTTGCATTCCTCATCTTACTCATTGTGTCCTCTCTGTCCATCTCTCTCATCTCTCTCCCACACACTTCCTGCTATCTCTCTATCTTTTTCACACACACACATGTTCTCTGTTTCGCTTGTCTCTCCCTCCCTCGATTCAGCTCACAGAGGGACGGGGCCGGGAGGCCTGCCTTTCTAATTGGCCCCTCTGATAAAGCTGGCTGTTTCCTGTACAGCAGGGTTGAGTGGGCTGTGAATGAGAATGCCCTGCTCTGTTAGCAGCTCAGAGGATGTGTGACTAGAAACACAGGGGAATGTCTGGCACAACAGACCCTTAACAGAGACTGAGAGAGGCTAGAAAAAAGAATAAACAGATCAGAGAGACCAAAAAAAGAAATGACATTGCAGTGACTGTTTGATACAATGCCATTGTTTTGCTGTAGTTTCTTCTAAGGATGGACAAGGGCAGTAGCAACTCCAAGACATTTGTGTCCACTTTCCATTTCGACCTGAAGCCCACCAGGAGTGTGGAGAAGAGCAAGAAGAACGGACTGGACACCAAGGAGAAGATGCCTGTTAAAGGCAGCAAGCTGGGATTCTCCCCTTCAACAGGTAACCAGAAGGATGGGCAAGTGGGACTGACTGTTATAGTCAGTGGTGGAAGAAGTACTGTACTCGTACCACAATGTAGAAATACTTTTTTACAAGTTAAAGTCCGGTATTAAAAATGTACTTGGGTAAAAGTACAAAAGTATTGGCATCAAAATATACTTAAAGTACCAAAGTAAAAGTAGTCATTATGCAGACTGTCTCATTTCACAAGTTTTAAAAATGTGTACAAATCTTTTGAAAATAGCAGATGGGGCTGGAGTGGTTAATGCATGTTTTGTACCAATAATCAAAATCCACAAAGTAACTAGTAACTCAAATTGTTAAATAATTATAATGGAGTAAAAAGTACAATATTTGCCTCTGAGGTGGAGTAGAAGTATTGGAAATACCCCAGTAAAGTAAAAAAAGACTTCAAAATTGTACTTAAGTACAGTACTCGAGTACATGTACTTCGTTACTTTCCACCACTGGTTATAGTCTTATGGAATTAAGTGTCACACCATGCTTCATTATAACAAAAACAATATTTGCATGCATATTTACATAGTTGAGAAGCTCTTCTGCCGGCCAACTCTTTCCATTGTTTACACATGTATCACAGGGGAAATGGGTACTAAATCAGTGTGTTGTGATTTAGTAATGCTCTGTTGTGATCCTAAAAGCTCTTCCTCTATTGAGGTGGTGACGGGTCATTCAGTTGAATTATCTCCTCTGTAAGCGAGCAGTGAGCTTGAAGAACAAGATCACACCAAGGCTACTACGATGTAGTGAAGTTTATTAAACACACTGTAGAACATTGCACAAGCTATATTATGTGACCGGAATATGTGTATGGCTAATACAGAAGTCCAGGTTGGGATAGGAATAGTTAGAAAACCTGATGATATAGAAACAGTGGCATGCAGTTTCTTGATGAAAGAGTAAGGGCACATGGCGTCAGAAAAACATACCTGTATCTATATGCTTACACAGCTTAGGAGTGAGTAAGTATACTTATCTGTATGTTTACACAGCTTAGGAGTGAGTAAGTATAGTCATCTATATGCTTACATAGCTTAAGAGTGATTAAGTATCGTTAAAAGATTATGTACAGATACTGGGACGTTGGTCAAACCAATTGTGCATATTGCAACACAGTATGTTAAATCCCATCCCACAATTTGTGTTTTTTTTAATTATATATTTGTATGAGGGTGAAGCAAAGACCATTCTTTGGCCCTCAGGTACATCAAGAGTTGTACAGTAGAGAAACTTTGCGTGGGCATAGGTTGAATACTTCTACTTAATACTACTTAAATTAGATTAGCTGCCCATTCAGTGAGTTCCCCGAGGCTATGTTTCTACCAAAGGATGTTTAGGGTGTAACTATCTGCAAAGCATCTGATTATCAAAGACAGTTGATTCTTGTTCTCTTTTTTTTGTAACCGCAGAGCTCTCAGATAGAGAACAGTTTTTCCTCTGGCATTTGGCTCTCATTAAGTTGTGCCATGTAAACTTTTACCACATTCCTCCCCCACCTCACCACACCCACCCCTGCACATAGGACAGCACAGCTGGTCTGTTTCCTGACAGTTACCTTCCGTATAAATGGATTATTATTTTTTTGCACAGCCCACGCCAACAAACACACTGTTATGAAGGCAACCTTTCACATGGATGACGAGAAATGTAGACACAGACAGACAGGTGTTAGTTTGCTCTGATTGACATGTCCTGATACTGACGGGTAGGTAGGATCTTGTCAAGGCTTGAAGCCTCACAGAAGATTATTTCTGTGAGGACCAGTTGGTGTGTACAGTACAACCACATGATGACAATATCCTGGGTTTAAAGGATGTGTCACATGTCTATAATTGCTTGCTATTGCTTCGCTATTTGTCTACAGGTACATATCAAAGCATTTTATCTGTTTCGCTTGTCTCTCTCCCTCCCTCGATTCAGCTCACAGAGGGACGGGGCCGGGAGGCATGCCTTTCTAATTGGCCCCTCTGATAAAGCTGTCCGTTTCCTGTACAGCAGGGTTTTAAGCAGGTTTTAAATGCATTTACCTCACCCTTTATTACATTCCTATATATATATTCAGATATATAAATATTTTATTCAGCTCATGATCTGCCTGGATCTTTTCATTCATAAATCTTTTCATTCATTTCCTTCTACATAGTTGAGAGCAGACGATGCATGGTACATAATGTTAATCATCGTCTTACCATTGTGTTGCCAGGAAATGCTTAGGGGTTGACTTCCTGTGGTCTTCCTTAGCAGGGGGCTTCTGAGGGCTGGGTGGCTGTTTGTGTGAAATCTAAAGGCAATACAGGACAGTTGGCCATTAGATTGGAGAGCTGCACTCTCTATGTACACTGGGTTTCCCCTACAGCTGAGTAATCAGGATTGACTCGTTTGCTGACAGGAAGTTTTGACTCATTTCCCTTAGTAAACATGTATTTTTGATGTGTATTTTTACAGCTTAGATATATAAAGTGTTGGCCATGTCATTCAGACCAGGTGTTTTCTATTACAACTAAACATGGCTATTTTGATGTGGTTGGTTAGATCTCTGTTTAATCTGTTCAAATTAAAGACCCTTGGCCTTTATCTGTCCACAGAAACCAGCTCCGAAGGAAAAAACTCCACCAGCAAAGGTTAGTTGAACCACGTCATGTTGATAGACACATGCTTCTCAGTATCCTAACTACAATCAAAAAATAATAGTGTGTTTCACATAACAATGCTTGTTTTTGTTCCTAGTTGACACATGCTTGCACACATAGTAAATACTCACAGCACACGTACAAAAAAGACCACCAGTTAAACAGCAACTTGGCATTTAACATTATATCTGCTGTATTCACTGCATCTGCCTTTCCTCAGGACCACCTGTGCAGTTTGTGGACCCTCCAGGGAAGGTGGAGGTTACGGTGGGTGACCAGGCCAGACTCCATTGTGTGTTCAGCAGCAGCAGTGACCCAGTGGCCTGCTGCTGGATTCACAACAGAGACAAGGTGAGCAGTGTGGCGTTTTTATTCATTTGATTTAGTCCACTATTTTTCACCACATTGTTAGACATCCTAGTAACTGGCAACTAGTGCATAACTCTGCATGAGCTGCATGATTAAGGCCAAATGATCGCCTCAATTAATTTTTACTTAAATGTTGCACTTGGGTGGTGCAGAAGTTAAATTCCTGCTTGGGGTTTGAAATGGAATCCTCTGCGGTGCCTCTGGATTGGCTGGGCATCCATATAAACAAAGATTGATGGTGTTCACTGGAGGAAGGCCACGCAGGGAGGGTGATCTCTTATCGCCGCGCTAGTGACTTCTACAGGTTGGTCAGGGTACCTGTTCAGAGAGGTAGGAGGAATGTAGGGTGTTCTCCGCATGCGTTACGTCCTCCCAGTAAAACTCCAGTCCTCACTGTCGGGTGAAAAGGAGCAGCCTTGACAGCACGTGTATCAGAGGAGACTTCGTGGATGCTCTCCTCATGACCAAACTGTCTGAGTTAGCAGTGACACGTAGGGCTGGTAACTTTGCTCAGAAATGATATTCGAATATTGGTCTTAAAAATGGGCAGATATTCGAATATATTCGAAGATTAGTATAATTATAAAAAAAATATCTACAAAAAAATTACCTAACCCTACACTAGAACACATTGGAATGTGGAATTGTCTGTCTTCCATCTGCAGGTGGTGGTGGACGGTCCTCGGACCCGTGTCAGCAGCAGCGCCACAGAGAGCAGTGTGGAGATCGGCCAGGCATGTCCAGAAGACGCAGGCTCCTACACCGTCGTGGTGCGAAACCGAAGGGGCTCGGTCCAGCATACGGTCTCCCTCAACGTCATAGGTGAGACCAGTGTTTCCCAAAGGGTGCGCCTTGGGATTTTGTGACAATCATACATTATTGCAATATACAACCAGTGGTGGTAAAAGTACTCAAATGTTTTACTTAAGTAAAAGTGTCAATACTGCAATGTAGAAGTACTGTTACAAGTAAAAGTCAGAAATTCAAAATTAAAAGAAAAAGTACAAAAGTATTGGTATCAAAATGTACTTAAAGTAAAAGTACTAGAATGTTTGAAAATAGCAGATCTACAAGCTCGAGCTTGTAGATCGGCTATTTTCAAATAGGTATAAAATAGGGCTGAAGTGGTTATGTTTTATAATGTAATAATTTATATCTGCAAAGTAACTAAAGTTTTCAAATAATTGTAGTGGAGTAAAAGTACAATATTTGCCTCTGAAATGTAGTGGAGTAGAAGTAAAAGTATTGAAAATTGGAAATACTCCAGTAAAGTACAAATATCTCAAAATTGTACTTAAGTACAGAAACTATGAGCTGAGATAAGATAGGCTGGAAGGTCAGGAAGGGTACTCAGGCTGTCTATCTTTAAACTGGTCTTCTCTCATCTTCCCATACATCTGAAAGAAGAAGTGTCCCTTTTCTCTCATCATACCAATTATGGGCATACTCCATCAACATAAAATGCCTAGTATCCAGCCATACACTGGATGGAATGTAGGAATGTACTGTTAGGTCCAGCATGTTCTGAATCTCTAATGGTACACATGAAACTCGAAATATCAAGACTCAAATATGTTCAGGACACTGCTCTATGAAAGTACATGCTGCTCCAGTTAGCAACGATTTTATTGTAATGTAGTTGGTTGTTATTCGTATTTACATATCTATATTATTCAACATATTTGTACCAGTGTTTATTATGTCATGCACTGCAGAGCTTTTGAGATTCTGGGCTTGTGTTTTAGCATGTGTGCGTCCAAACTAAGCCCCAAATTTCTCCTCAGACCGTCCCCACCCCCCAGCGTCCCACCCTGTTGTCTCCCAGCTGTCCCCTGACTCCCTGGTCTTGTCCTGGTCGGGACCCACCTACGACGGAGGCAGCGCCATCTTGGGCTACGTGGTGGAGATCAAGGACGACGGTACCGACGAGGCCGGGAGCTGGACAGAAGTCACCGCTCACTGCAAGAACACTTCCTATAAGGTCCGCTCAGGGCTGGATCCTCAGGGGAAGTACCGCTTCCGGGTCAGGGCCTTCAACGCTGCGGGGGTCGGCGAGCCAAGTGAGGAGTCTTCCTGTGTCAAGATGTCCACTGCAGGTTGGTCATCTTTCTTTTTAAAAAACTTTACAAGTGAGGGCTTGAAGTAGAGCCTGAATTTGAGTGCAGACATTGATGATACAGATTTTGTATTTTTACTTCACTTCATTCCGATGTTGCATTTGTATTTAAAGGAGAGCAGAAAGAGGAGATCCAGTCATATGTGACGATAACCATTGACACCGCACACAGCGCCAAGGACCACTACAATGTGCACGAGAAGCTGGGAACGTAAGTACAGATTGTGTAGGTGAAAGTCTCAAATGTTTACGCATACTGTACCTAAGGGATTTCATCTCATTGACTGAATTTGTGGTATTCGTCGCCTCGTTGATAGGTGATAGAAACTACAGGGATGTGCAACACAGTCATGCAGCATAAACCTATAACACCACAACTACACAGGAAATCCTTAGAGTTCCTTTTGGTTACATTTGTGCACTCTTGTTTGGTGTTAAATTAACCCTGAAGATCTTACTGAATATATATATATATATATATATATATATATATATATATATATATATATATATATATATATATATATATATATATATATATATATATATATATATATATATATATATATATATATATATATATATATATATATATATATATGGGGTGGGACGATATATCGCGATAATTTCTCCCGCGATAAATTATCGATATACTCCCGAAAAATATCGATATAAAAAGAAAAAGGTTTTTTTTTTTTTGTTTTGTTTTTTTGTGATACGTTGTTCTTCCTACTCTGTATTTGTGTAATGATGATTTTGAACTGTTTGGTGCTATTTTATGTATATGAATACAAGGACTATCGTGATGTATCGTTGGTGAAGTTTCATGCAATATATCGTGATATCGCAATATATCGATATTTTCAGATATCGTGATATATCGTTGGTGAAATTTCTTGCAATATATATCGAATATCGTGATATCGCAATATATCGAACATCGTCGAATATCGTGATATATATTGTTATCGTGGGCCTAATATCGTGATATATATCGTATCGTGAGGTACCCATATCGTCCCACCCCTAATAAATATATATATATATATATATATATATATATATATATATATATATATATATATATATATATATATATATATATATATATATATATATATATATATATATATATAAATAAAATATAATGACACTTTGGGGAACTACCGATTTAGAAGGCATTTGTAGTATCGGCCTCAGATCTTAATGGGTTTAACTAGTGGAGCCTCCAGGATGCCTCATTGCTTGTGCTCTCTTTTTTGCATAAATCAAAAATTCCAGAGGGAAGTTTGGCCAGGTGTTCAGACTGTCCCACAAGGAGACCGGCCAGGTGTGTGCGGGGAAGTTCTACCGAGGCCGCACCTCCAAGGACAGGGCGGTGGCGCGCCAGGAGATGGAGCTGATGAACTCTCTCCATCACCCCAAACTGTGCCAGTGTCTGGCCGCCTACGACACGCGCGCTGAGATGGTCATGGTCCTGGAGTTGTGAGTATATATCCAAAGTGGAACGGAACAGAGAAAGGCTTCATAATGGGAGTGCATTGTTGAAGTTTACTGAATTACATTGCAGAATGCCTTTTTTGCTGGCTCACAAAAAAGCGGGTCCATTTTCAAAAAAACGTTGGAATATTTTTGAAACATTTTAACACTCTATTACGGGGATCAGTTGGCACAAAATATTTTCAGATGGGGGTCCGCAGTCAAAAACATATTTATTTGGGGGTCCTTTACATGAAAATATTTGAGAACCACTGCTCCAAAGTAACTTTAAATAACCATGCCGATAACCAAGATGACACGTAATGTTTTCTCACGGCATGTGGCCTGTGTGTCTGTGTGTTGTGTGCATGCAGCATCGCGGGCGGGGAGCTGTTCGAACGCATCCTGGATGACGACTTTGAGCACACGGAGCCCACCAGTGCGCGCTACATGCAGCAGCTCCTGGAGGGGTTGCAGTACGTTCACAAGCAGAACATCGTGCACATGGACCTCAAGCCGGAGAACATCGTCTGCGTGGACACCACCGGAACGCGCATCAAGATCATCGACTTCGGCTTGGCTAGAAAGCTGGGTTAGTTTAAGTTGCTGTAGGATTTGTTTGGCTGGGGCAGAGGTGTGCTATCATTGGTTGTAGTCAGTGTTAATACAAAATCACATGGCGTACACTACTGTAGTAACTGTACCATATTTTACTCTATGATGGCTTCTTTTTTTTTCCTTTTTTTGTTTTCTCCTCCCCCATGTAAAGCTTATTTGGGTACTATATACATTTTTGTAATTATTATTATTATATTTACATATACATTATCCCCTTCTTCCAGAGCCTGGTAAAACCTTGAAAAGCATGGAGGGGACCGCAGAGTTTGTGGCTCCTGAAGTCATTAACTTTGAGCCTGTTGGTTTGGAGTCTGACTTGTGGAGCATTGGAGTTATCTGTTTTATTCTGTAAGTAAAACCTCAAACTGTTCTGTCCTGTAGCTGTTGTCACAGTAAAAAGAAAAGAATGCTGTGCCAAAAATAAATAAATGTGGCTCTAAATAAAAGCATTGATCTTTATCGCCATCTGCTGGTGTTTCTAGCCATTAACGAGACACTTGCAGTGCTCCACAGTGGCACCAAGTTCTTACAAAGAAAATGTACTTCTACACAGCTGTTGTTGCCAATAATGTGTTTTCTAAATAAACATTCCAGGTTAAGTTATGGCTAGAAGTATTATTTATTGTATATTTTAATTTGACAGGTATAGCCAAACCTTATACCGTATAGGTTTGTAATACACGGCTACATAAATGTATTTAGGCACTGTCTGCTACACCACCTTCAACTCTATCCATGTTCACTGTCTTTTGTCTAGCTTTTAGGGGTGAAACAATTAATCTAAACATTGATTCAAATGATCAGTTAAGTGATGTACAGTATCATACAATTTATAATCTGTGCTATTCATGTAAGCTTTTCTTTTTAACTGCTGGGTAAATGTTAATCAATTTCAAGATGTCTTAGGTTCAAATGTTTAACTTTATTATACTATGGTCTAAATTAAATCTAATATATTGACAGATAAATGGATTATAAAAACATTAATTGCAGCCCTAAAACAACTTAATTAATTCTGGTGACATAAGACTATAATATATTTCCACTTGCCTGAATGTCTGCGTATGTTCTCCAATGTAATATTACAGTGTCCTGTTGCTACAGTCATAGACTGTACCTTGTCATTACTAGTCTTGTGTCAGTTTTTGTTCTATTGCAACATCACCAGATGCCACACAACATTGCATGTGTTTTGACTCATTTTTTTTAAACTTGTTTCCTGACGCAGGCTTAGTGGTGAGTCTCCATTCCAGGGGAACAGTGATGCAGAGACACTGGCACTGGTGACAGCTGGCTCTTATGAGTTTGATGAGGAAAGCTTTGAGGACATCTCTGAAGAGGCGAAGGACTTCATCAGCTCCCTGCTGAAGAAAGACCCCAGGTTTGACTTCTTAAGTGAATGGCATCTGCTGTTTCATATTCTCCATCAGTTGGTTCTTGGAACTAAACTACTGCTGCTTATTATGGTGTATTTGCAATCTGTCCAGCTGAATTGAACCGCCCACCTAATTATTACTAAAAGACCTACCACCATAATGTCAATGAATGTCCTGTTGCTTGCTGAAAAATATAATTTTCAAGCTACAGTAGTTACTATTCTCAGGTGAGATTTTGTAACTTCATAGAAGAGACAGCAATGTGGCACTGTGATGAGTAAAATGTATAACACAGGGAAGCAGAAAAATCATGGGTTTGTGTCCAAAATAATAATAATATCTAGAAAAAGTCTCCGCCAGGTCAGAGATCGGCCTCATGGTGGCGCTATAACAGGCCCATGTGAAAAATGTGAAAAAGAGGTGAGGGCAGAGGTTTGGAATTGGCATCCAGGGGGAGTGTGTGCAAAGTTTCGTTGCGATCAGGCCAACAGTGCCGGAGATTAGCTGTTCACACTCACAGACAGAAGGATGGACGGACAGGGTGCAAAACATACTCTCTCACCATGCCTTTCGCCTGGCGGAGACGATGATGATAATAATAATGACTTGTGATCCAACCATGTGTTCCACTGTGGTGCTCCAGATCCAGGCTGTCCTGTGATGAGGCGTTGGCCCACCCATGGCTGGTCTCTTTCACCCCTCTGAACCGCAGACCCACCAAGTCCCTCAACAAGGAGAAGATACGAAGATTCCTGGTCAAGCGCAAGTGGAAGGTAACGCACACACACACGGCTCTGTAACTGTTCATGTGAAACAGTCACCATAATCTTACTCAACAATATGACCAGATTGCTTCTCTATCAGTGTGTTAAAGGGATAGTTCACCCCCAAAATGATTTTTTTCCTATCGATTACTCACCCCATGGAGACTTGAATTCATGGATATTTTTTTGTTTTTGTCACATTCCTGAGCCATTTGATGACCGGCGGAAAGATGCTAATGTCTCTGGTAGGAGACGCAACGTTGACACTTTGAGTCTCCTACTTTGTGTCTCCTACCGGAGCCACCGCCGGTCATCAAATTATTGGCTTAGGAATGCAACAAAATACCCATGAATTCAAGTCTCCATGGGGTGAATAATTGATAGGAAAAAAAAGGGTTAACTATTCCTTTAAGATCCTCTTCTGTATGTGATTGAAGGATAAAAATCACTTTACACTATATAAACAATATTGTAAGTTACTGTTGGGAAATTTACTTTAAAAATGTATTGCTTTCAATTAAAAGGAATGTTGCATTACAATATGACTTTCTGCACCAAATAATACGTTAAACGTATTAATTTCACAAGTGTAAAATTATTAAGCATAATATTAAATGGAAGAGGGTAGGCTAAATGGAATATTGAAATGCTATTTTAGCAGCCTTCATGTCATAATGAGACTATTGGATATTTTCGAGCCATGTCATAGTCCCTTTAAAACTCAGGAGCACCCATTATCAGTGTATGGTAGATAAAAAAAATATATAGTAAGTCTAATAGCAAGTGAGAGACTAGATGCATTCATTCATTCATCATTAGTGTGAGGGGAATTTATTAGACGCTATAACGGATAATTTTTCTCAAAGCAATGAGTTACTTGATATACACTAGTAACTGTAATGACATTCCCCTATTTGTAAAAGTAATGCATTTTATTACTCATGAATGTTATATTATTATGTCATGCATTACACGTGACACTAAATATTAACATTGGTGCAGCCTTACCTTAAGAATTGTCATTTCCAGACTCACTGTTTTTCACACTGTTTACATGTTTTAATTGTAGAAAGCCGGCAAGGCTGTCCTGGCCCTAAAGCGGATGACTAACCTAACCAGCAAATCGGAGGATCCTGGCAGTCCTTCAGAGGGTATGACACACACTCACACTCACACTCACACATACTCACACAATCAGAGGCGCAGCTAAAAGAAAATTAGGGATGCACCGGGACCACTTTTTAGTCTTTAAAATGCACCAATTGCTTCAGTGTTTAGCTTTTCCTTGAAGTAGCATAAACATATTCTAAAATTATACTTCTGAAGTCAATCTTTACTTAGCAGATGCAGGCCTAGCAGTTGTTTAACAACCAAATGGCCAATTACAACATGCCTGTCCCTTTGGGTAATAGCCAGGACCTAAACAGCCGCCACGTCCCTACTGGGATTGATGTCTCTTAGAAACACACACCCTTCAGGTTATATGAATGATGTCACTTGTAAACACAGCTCTTTGTTAGTAGTTTTTACTAGTGGCAACAAGTTGCAAACTTCTACACTGTGCACCTTTTCTTGCCATCAGCCAGCTTCATGCCTGGTATCTCTGGCATGTTCCATGGCCCCTGTCTAGATCTCAACCCACTGAACACATTCTGTAATGCAGTGGTTCTCATACTTTTTCTTGCCAATGACCCCCAAATTGATACGTATTTGGCCACAGACCCCCATCTGAAAATGTTTTGTGCCAGGGACCCCCAGAAGAGAAGATTTGTTCAAATTCAGAATGTTTAGATATTTTCCAAAACATTTAGAAAATAGCAGATGTACAAGTGCACTGTGAGCTTGTAGATCTGCAATTTTTAAAGGGCCAACATATAAATGGATAAAGAGGCTACTTTTGCTGGGGACCCCCTGGAACCTCCCTGAAACCCCCCCCAGGACCCCTGGGGTCCCCACTTTGAGAACCCCTGCTGTAACGTCCTTCTTGAACTCGGGGCTCAGCTGTGTATGTCAGCTGGTGTATTTCATTGTACCAATCCTTTTTGTCATCTATAAAGTGTTTTATTGTAATCGTCAAACTATGTGTTGCTCAGAGACAGGCTGGAGCCCAGAGGCAGAGAGAGCCATCCAGTCACTGGGGGAGCAGTTCCAGAGCGAACCTCTCTTCCTGCAGCCCCTGAAAGACACCAAGCTGCCCAAGGGAGCTACTGCCCGGCTAACATGTCTGATCCAGGGTAGGATCCCGCCCATGTGTATAATGTAGCATCGTATTACCATATTATTCTACACCGACAATATCAAAAGCTAGGATTATATTTGCAGAAATAGACTTAAATGAGGGGCTCAATATCTGTTATGCTGGCTGGGTAAAATGCGACTATACTGTACATGTTGCGTCGTTTCAGTTCTGTTATGGATCAAATGCCACTCTGTACATCTAGCAACGTCTCAATTCTGGAAATCTGAGTCGACGGATAACATTGTCCAAAGGCCACACAGTGTTCACAGTTGAAACACGGTGTACTCTACCGTATCAGAGGAGAACTGATGGACATGACAGGTCAGCTCTCCTAGGCTCTGACAAAGTTGAGACAGTTTTTTTGGGTGGTCTATTCTTAACCACTTGAACCCTAGCATCCCTATTCTTGGGCAAATATTTTGTGAAAATGGCAGCTCTACAAGCTCAAAATACATCGCCATGCAATGTTAGCGTACAGTAGATCGACTATTTTCAGCAAAGAGATTTGGTGTAGAGGTAAATACTGCGCCAAATACTCAACTGCATCACAACTCGGTAGCAAATTTATACTCGGAAAGCTGACACAAGTGATTATCTTCTGCTCACTGCATTGTTTGTCATTGTGTGAACCTCTAGGCTACCCAGAGCCAGAGGTGCAATGGCTCCAGAACAAGGGCCCAGTGGACCAGTCGTCCAGGGTGACCGTGGAACGCCTCAAGGACGGACTCTGCACTCTGGTTCTCTCCGACCTGAGACCTGCCGACTCTGGAGTTTACGAGTGCAGGGCCACCAATGGCCTCGGGGGGGCGCTGTGCTCTGCTAAACTGACCGTGGGGTTGTAAGGATAAGTGACTGACTGGAAGTGGAACTGATGGGGATGATGATTTAGTTGGAAATATTACATGTCCACTCACTGGAAGGAGCTTTAATTCCAGTGTGTAGACATTATTATTTAATCTGTTCATGGGCTAATTATTTCATCCAGCACCTGGTCTGCATCAGCCTAGAATGTTTCTCTTCATTTAAAAACTGCGATTTTAAGATTTTAAGTTGGGCTGGGATAGGTTGTGAGCATAAACACGGACACACATTCACTACCTGGCTTTGATATAAGAAAAATGTTTAGACTGGATTTCTGCTCTCCTCGAGTCATAAGGTTGGAACACATTCACATGTCACCAGTTAAATAGAGCACTTTGCGTCTTTGTATTGTTTAGCTGCTGATGAATCTGATTATATTTTCACTTACACACGCACAAGAACACAATGGGTTCTGCTTTGTTTAACCACATGAACCCTAGCACCCCTATTCTGGTGGTGAATATTTGACAAATACCAGATCTACAAGCGCACAACGTGCTGCAGGCTTCTAGATTGTCTATTTTCGGTGAAATATTTGGTGTAGAGCAGAAAAAAGTGCCCTGTGGACCCTGGTCAACTAAGTAATTTATATGGGGTTTAACTACCTCTGTTTTAAGTCTGCATGTTTAACTTGTGTTGTTTAATAAATGTATGTGTTGCTAATATTACATGACAAATAAATCTTAAAAGACTGAATTTTAAACCTTGTATTCTAGGACAGATGGGCTCATGGTAATCAGCTACTCTATGGCATGTAGAGATAATATTTAACAATAGGAGTGAATGATTTGGTTGCAACCGATTAACCTGTGGAACTATTAGTCTGCTTGTAAACCAACACCAGTTACTGAGGTTTCTGCTCATTTTAGTTCTGGACACTCTAACTTTTCTCTTTCTTGGGAATATGTACTGTATACAGTATGACTATTCTCTTACCTTTGAATGTATTTGTTACCCAATAGACGTGTGGTGGGGGAAGCTGATAATTTGCTAACTCCAGTAAAAGCTGTGAAATATACTGTAATGGTCAATGCACTTCACAATTCAATGGTTATTACTTCACTTACTGAATATTGTTTATATACTGACCATGTTTTCAAATGTATATCAAGTTAATGCTTCTTTTAAATGTCTTTCCCCCGCTATACCCTCTTACTGAACTTGTGTTAATTGAGCCATGTTATTTCTTTTGCCAGTGGTTCTTGAACCGGTAACCAATTTTTACAAGCTCATGATCTGGGAGTTTGAGGTCAGGCTATTTCACTGGCTGAACACACTTAACCACCAGCAATATAATGAACACAGCCATTTTAATGTTTTACCCTCTGCTCTGGCTGTACAATGCATTGTGGTATGATAAGCTGGTTTAGGAGCCACCACTTTTTCCTCATATGTACAACTTCATCTTGGTATAAGTTCAGAAAATAAAATATTTCATGCAGATGTCCGTTATCACAGTATACACCTGATTCATTTAATTGCTCTTATCTACACAACACATTACACAGGATCTTACCACACTGAAAGTAGCACATGTCAGAAATGTACCTTATTTATATTTGTGAGCTATTGCATATAAGTAAGCATTATTAGAAATATTCCACACAGTCCTACACAATCACGTATTTAACTTTTAATTCCTGTCATTAATTACATTTGTAGTTAAATTTATACTCTGCTAAACCCGTCTTACAAGTAAATCGTTAGTTGATAAATCTCATGTGGTCAAACCCAGTGACTATGACATCAATTCCAGCGGAGATGGGTCTGAATAAAGTTGGGTTTTACCAGAGAACTAAGGTAACTGATTGGCTGGCCTGTAACAAGTCTGTTGTTTCAACTGATATCCGACAGATTTGTTGTCTAAGCCCTATACAGTACTAATGACATGCCCAAAATAGGAACGCAAAGTTGAAAGTGATTAAGGGGCAGTGCTTAACGACTGTTCTGTAGTTGTGCAGCAGACATTAGATATCAATCTAATCGTCGGGCTACTTCTCGTGTCTGTGTTGTTGGTATATGCAGAAATGTTTGGTCTGTACAGTAAAGATTGTCAGATGACATGCATTCCAGCTAAACAAAATGGGCATCTGTATAAAAGCAGCAGGGGATTTGTCAGAAAACCTTTGATAAAATCGGAATAACAATTCATTCCCCGTATCGTGGGAAATGTAATGGGGCTCCACCTCTGTCCATGTCTCAAATAATGCTAAGACCCCACAAAATATCGATCAGGCACAAAGTCTTGGTCGAAGGACCCACTTCCGTGGGTTCGTTGCAATGTCACAGTGCCCCGTCACACTCTTCCTTTAAGGCAAATTTCTCTACGGGGTCGTTTTTGTGAAAGATGTCCTGGGACTTGACACAAGTGTTGCTGTGCACGTGTGCAGTTGATAGATGAAACTGTGTGAGACATCGGGTAGTGGGTCAGCTTACATGTCCTCATGTAGGGTTCAGGACGGCGGATTGGCCTCTGGTCTCTGTATGATCCGTTTCTGCAGAAGGTTCCAGGCCTTGAGTACCTTTGAGATCAAAGAGACCGGGTGAAATTAAATGTCACAGTGACAGGACTGATGGACTATTTTGCAAGCCCAATAGCGAGACAGTAAAGGTGGGAGAGAGAGGATGAAATCCTCTGGCCAGATTCGAACCAGCTGCGGGAAGGACAATAGCCTTTATACGGCACGGCATTATGCCGTGACAACGCTGAGTAAGACACGTTTGGTTGAAACGCGTCCGTGAGAGGCAAATAAAACCATGTGAAAAGGACATTCATTGTGTGCTGGCTATTTCCTCACTTTTATCACACTCAAAACTTGGCTAGTGTTAAAACAGATGGTGTGTGTGTGTTTTTCTGACCTGCTTCTGGGTGACATCAGGCTCCCACTGTGTGCAGAGCACCACGTTGGCGTGCTCGACCTGTTTGGCATTGGACCACTGGCTCTGTAGCCTCTTCACAGCGTCCTCGCTGCTCACCCCATCCCTCTCAGTAATCCTCGACACCGCCTAGGAGGTACCAGCAGAGATCATTTAAAACATTTCTGCTTTAGTGGAAGAGTCTATAAAAGTACATTTTCTCCTCCTTGAACTTGTCATATCAGGGGGAGAAAGGTTTTTGCATATCATTTTTAAAATAGAAACTTTCCAGTTGCTGTATTGGTATCTTGGCTTAATTAGCTTTTTCTTCTATAGAAACAGCACCAATAGCTTGTTAGCTTGGAGCAAAAAGGAACCTTTGCTTTAATTGAGACACACAAATTATATTTTTTTCATTTTTACAGATCAAATGTCAAGGTTTTAAAGCCTCTAGCGACGAGATATTTGAGTCGGTGCTGTATGTTAGATACTGTATTCTCTGACCAATTCACATATTAATCACCATGTTCACATGACGGCCATTTTGCACTTACATCATACTTGGGAGGTAGTTAACCATGTTGAAATATGAAATCCAAATGACGTGTGAATAGGATCAATATCAATATCAATGTCCACTTCCAGAAGAAAGTGAACATTAAATACTTTGCGGGATGGCGAATAATGAAAATAGCGTGTCGCACTGTGACGCATTGTGAGCTTGTAGACCTGCTATTTTCACCATTTAAGCTGTTTACAGGACAATCTTGTCCTATAATGACATGCACAACGTAGGAACGCTAGGTAGAAAGAGGTTAAGCTTAGCTGTGTGTTGATGCTGGTCTTGGACTGATTGAGAAGAACTGATTGCAGATATATACGCTACTGACTCCTAGCCACAGAGACCTTTGTGGTCGTGAGATCGACTTTTTTCCTTGGCTGAGCTGGTGACACCCCTGAGCTCCAGTTAAGCAGAATCATGCAAGCATGGAGGTTTACAGTACCTCCTCCTCTGGTATGATGGTAACCCAGACCTCGTGGACCATGTCTGTCCAGCCAGCCTCCAGTAAGACGGCAGCGTCCACAACACACACCTTTTTACCTGCACAGGACAAGAAGACACAAAACACCGGAGAGGTCATTTCTATCCTTGTACAGATTGTTCCCTGACATAGCTCTATTATGATGGGGTGGAAGATCCTAAATACTGGGAGATCGTCCTAAATTTAGTTGGGGAAAAAAGCTATTAAGTTCGATTTATACTTTAGACATATACTATAGTCCTACAAAGAAATCTATCCTACTATAATTCTAGAAACCGCTGTGGTGGGTGGTGGTGAGGCCAAAATCTCTTCTGCCCGGTTCTCCTCAGTGGCTGGAGCAATTGATCTGAATTTGCACACAGCCTTTGACTATTACCATGTGCACAGAACAGCGACGCCCGTTTTTCAATTTTCCTAACTGTCAGTTGTTTATTAGCGTTTTTGTGTAAAAGAATGTCGCCATGGTTACGGCTGCTGCCCAGCTGTGGGATGGACCCGCGAGCTATGGGACGAACTGCCTCCCGGGTTGCCAGATCATGTGCGCATATCCCCCCACGGGTATGGACTAGTAATTATAATTTTACCCTCTCTTGTATAATGTGTGTAACAATGAAATAATCATAATATCTTGATAATACCTTCCTCTCTGGCCTGGTGGATTCTCTCCTTAACCAGAAGTGCAATCTCTGGCCACACAATGTCTGTCAACGCTTTTAACCGCTCCTATAAAACAAACAAAAGTCCCATTAGCCCATATTCTGACACTACTGGTGTTCTAGCATAGAAAACAGGCTATTTGTACTGATCATGTTACCTTGTTACCAAAGACTTTTCTTCCTAGTGCGCGTCTGTTTATGGTTTTGTCTTCATTCAGGATGTCTGAAAGCAAGAACAAATCCCCCAATATCCCATATCATTGTCTATTTAATGCATGTTTTCTCAACAGAACATAGTGGTATTAAGATACTATTAAGACGAAGGTAATAAGATATAACGTGAAATCTGAATATTTTAACAAACAGGAGTGTTGTAAAGTCCCCAGGACCTTTTTGTGTTATCCTTGTAACCCAAATGTATGACTGTACCCCGGGCCGTTTGCATTTCTGTCAAATAAAGTATCAAATCAATATTCAAAAAGGGTTTGTCAATTATTTTTATTTTTTTATATAATTTCTTAAAATTAACTTTTATAGACTGGAATTCATATAATGGGCATTCCCTTTACGTACCATTTTTGATATATTAATATAGCAAGGCTTATGTCTGGGGTTCTTTCTTTGTGTGAAGCACTTTGGGCTGCAGTTTATGTAAGAAAGGTGCTATACAAATAAAGTTAATATAAATAAACTGTTTGTATAAATTATATAAACATTTATTTATGCTTTGTTAAACAGTTTTCACTCTGCAATAATGGATAGTGATGACTGAGTGAAGAAGACGAGGGTTTTGATTAATCAAAGGAAGTTGATAAAAGTTCCATTACCTGAACCAAACTCCCCCTGAACCCGTTGGTAGGCGACTGCCCCCGGCCGGTACGTCTCGTGACCCAGCTGGTCGCTGTCGATGCGGACGGCACCCAGGGCCTCCAGGCGCCTGGCGATGGAGGTCTTCCCACTGCCACTGCCTCCCGTCAGCCCGATGACGTACGGGACAGCAGGGAGATGGGACCTGTCCTGATTCAGGGCAATACGAGACAGGGCTGCTGTCAGAAGGGTCAGGGATCCTACACATTTTCAACAATGAAGTTTCAAAACCTGAAGGGTGTGTTTCAGCAAGTCAGCAACCATAGTGAAGCAGTAAAATGACTGCTCATAACTATGTCAACTTAGTTTTAGATTGTTCTCTATACTGCAACACCACTTCAGACACATTTTATCATATGAAAGGTGCTTACAATTTTTTTGTACATTTGACCAAAAATATTGTATTATCGTATGTTATTAGAAATGTGGCAGGGAGGCAGAACATTGTGTTGAGTTTAGGGCGAAAACATTCATGTTCCTTTCCACATCTTGTTGAGAAGTCAAATTTGGATGATAAAAGCACCAATACCGTTTACATTTAATATTGTATGGGCAATTTTGCTAAAGCAGATAACATTACAGTGGCATTATAATGTGAGGGACGACATAATAAAAGCCTAATATGTTTCCATTGTAATGGGGAAGGGTGGAGATGGGAATGTGAACCCTTTCCATCACAATAGCTCTGCAGTGGCAAGAAGAATGCGGTCAACAATATGACAATGTTTAGAGAGCGGTTCAGTTCAACAGTGTTCTCCATCACATGCGAGTGCTATTCAGCCCTCTATTTGACCACTTATACCCTATATAATTTGCTGTACCTCAAATAGCGAAAATACTAGCCGATCTACAAGCTCACAATTCATCGCGTAGTGTTGTGAGCTTGTAGATCTGCTATTTTCGCTAACAGCACTAATTGCTGTGTGTCCGAGCTGAACACCGTGCAGAATTTCAACAAGCAATAAATCCTCCATAAATGATACATGTTTGACTATAATCTTACTTCTTCAATGCTCCTACGTTTATTCTTTATCATTTTACTGCTCAGTGTACTGTGTTATCACTTGCCGTTGCAGATACCAGCATCAGTATCAATGCTCTTATCCAAATGCAGTCCTTAATTTATTGTAGATGCAAAAACATTGTGGTTGGCAGGGCTTACTTCAGGCGGGGTGAGAAGGGTTCCCAGGAGACGGGAGCGCAGGCTGGACGAGCTGATCTTCTCCTCCTCTGTCTCTGTGTCGTGGTGGGCGTCTTTCAGCAGATGGATTTCATGGACAATCAGGCCAGGCAAACCCTGGCACCAGGAGAACACAACACAACGTGTCAGATATCATCAATGTCGGACAGAAACCTTGTATCGTCGTATTTCATATTATTACGTTTATTTTTATTTATTTATTTTCACAAATGAATGCCCTGTTTTCTACTTTGTCGTATGACAGCTTAGCTGTGGGTTGACAAGCAAGAACGAAATATTGTGCAGATTAGACTTGCTTTAAACTCTGTTCTCATCAGAGTGCAGAAATGCATTGTCATCCACATTTACGTTTCATATTACAGTTCACCGGTTCTACCACAAGGTGCTTGTGCTGTGCTTAAAAATATGCACATTCCTAAGAATAAGTACAAAAGGATTAATACCCTACTTTGCCTAGAAATGATAATACTAATGGTCTTGGTCCATTCCCGTTTGTAAGCAATGTGGATGAATGGGGGCTATTATACTGTAATAGTTTTAGTAACACAACATGCATACTGTTGTGCAGTATGGTCTCTCAATATTCTTGCATAGACTTTGACAAGATAGAACTTAATGGAATAAGCAATGCAAATATTCACCAACTAGTAATTCATATTTTTTTGTTGAATGGAAGCAGCAATATAACTGTACTAGTAAATATGTTATACTGCACTGCAGGCATTGTATAAACATTTCTATGGTGTAGCATGGGAGGCAAGACAAACGTTACTGTATGTCTGAGTGGCCTTAACTCACCCCTATGCAGCTAAACTGACTCTAGACACAATACAGCCATTTCTATTCTATGAAATGTCAAGTCTTCCGATAGATAGATAGAGAATTATTCAAGCACACTGGTGTTGTTCCTGCAGTTCAAATGAGCTCACAGGAGATTGGATGGTCAGTCTAAAGAGCATTTCACTTACAGTCATTGTACTTAAGGTTAACTCAGTATTAATACCGGTCGTTCACTTAACTGATTCTTCCTGGTGTGGGTTAACTTAACCCTTACAATCGATTCTCCCTCAAAGAGTCGAGACTTTAACACATTCCAACCGGGAAGGCATCTGTGTCATATTTGTGTTAAAAAATAGCTCACAGCGCGTCACTTTGTGCCGCGCTGCGAGCTTCTACATCTGCTATTTATGAACATTGTTGAAAAATCTTTAAATTGTGAGAACTACTGGTTTAGAAGGCATTTGTAGAATCGGCCTCAGGTCTTAATGGGTTAAGTACCTAATCACAACTGCATGGAATGTAGTTTGGTGTGCTCAACACCTCCACACACAACAAAAGACATGTGTAATCCTCTCTCAAACATAATATTTGTGCAATGAGTTCCACTGTTAGCCCAGCGACATTTTTGAATTTGTGTTCAGTTTAAAGCAGGGCAACTCCCTGTGTCTGTGTTGAAATAACAGGGTCTACAATTTTATAACCATGTTCTCCCACTCTGTTGGCTTCCAGACCTTAACCTAGTGTTCTAAATACATACAAAGGGTATGTGTGAAACTAGTTTCAAGACACTCTCAACGCATAAATACAGTTGTCCGACTGTGGATGGAATAGCCTCGTCTTGAAAACGGATCTACTGCATTGTTCAAAATAATTGTTTTAGAAGCAGTTAGAATGAAAATACAGCAGTCTAATGCTGCGTTCACACCGGCAGCTAGCCTCGCGTAGCCAGGCGCGCTGGAAGTCATTTATTCCAAGGGGGGCTGGGGCTTTTTTTTTTTTTTTTTATCGCGTTTTTTCCACCTATTCCACTTTTTTTCACCTTTTTCAGCAAATATTTTATTCTCCAAAGTTAAATACATCATTGTTTTAATATATGTGTGTGTATAGACTTTAAAAATTATATGTATTTTTTAAATTTACAAAAAAAAATAAAAAAATTGCTTCCCAACACCAGGGGGGCTGCAGCCCCCATAGCCCCCCCCCTTCCCGCGCCACTGCGCGTAGCCAGACTATATCACTGCGTGGATATGAGTCTGGTGCTTCCATGCGGAAGTTTGTTTTCCCAAGGGCCGGGATCAAAACAATGGCCCTCGACGCAATTGGTTAGACCTGAAACCAACTACCAATTACAGTCTCCCATATTCGAATACTGGGCCCGGATTGGTCACCCACGTCTTCTGGAGCAGGAAATGGATTCTCTATGGAGCGGTGCCAGACCCAAATCGCAGAGTGCATTTTTTTTTGGCACTCGCAGATTCGTCTGGTCCCAGGCTAACCGGCAGCTACCAAGCGACATAGTATATCTGTCGCAGAGTCGCTGTTGAAGTGTTGATCAACATTGCTTGCATGCTTGACATTGGTGTCAAGCATGCGTCCGCCCAACTAAATATAAAGCCTGGGGTTAAAAAAAGAACATGGAACTGGCTGACCGAAATAATTAGTTTACCTGCATTACAAGCAGGAATTGTGTGAAGAGAGAAGGTGAGTGGAAATGGTTAAACAACACCTTTTGTAGCTTTGTAGCTGCAGTTGAAGCCAGTTCAACTAATGGTAGCTTTGTAGATTTTGTAGCAGCTACTAACCTCAGTACAATTTTGAGGTATTTTTTACTTCACTGGAGCATTTACAGTTTACAGTACTTTTACTCTGCTACATCTCAGCAGAGGCAAAGAAACTACAAGTACTTTCACTTCAGTACATTTATTTGAAAACTTAAGTTACTAGTTACTTTGTAGATTTTGATTGTTATTACAGAACATACATTAACCGCTTCGACCCTATATACATTTTGGCCATTTGAAAATAGACGATCTACAAGCTCACAATGTGTCGCATTGTGAGCTTGTAGATCTGCTATTTTCAAAGATTTGTATACATTTTATACAATTGAAAACTTGTGAAATGGGACATTCTGCATAATGAGCACTTCCTACTTTTGGAACTTTAATTAATTTTGATACCAATACTTTTGTACTTTTACTTTAAGTACATTTTTAATTCCAGACTTTTACTTGTAACATAGTATTTCTACATTGCAGTATTGATACTTTTACTTAAGTAAAACATTTTAGTACTTTTTCCACCACTGCTCCGACTTACATTCTCCAGACGTCTTCTGTTGACGGCCTCGCCTCCCTTCCTGGTCTCCTCGCTGACCACAATGCACTGCAGCTCCGAGTCGACCACGGAGGCTCCGAAGGGGTCGTCGAGCGGCACGATCTCCACCTGCAGCGAGGGCCTGACGTCCTGCAGGAACTGCTGCAGCCTCTGCACGCGGAGCGGGTAGGGCTCTATCAACTCCTTCAACACCTTCTCTGAGTCCAGGAAGGATGAGGAGGAGGAGGAAGAGGTAGTTAGAAGCATCAACTTTCTCTCATCATCATAGGGATGTTAACAATTCATCTATAATCGATTAATTGCCGTTAAGAATGTACTCGATTAAATGCATTGATTTTCAATTAATTGAAGAAAAAAAGGTTTTGAATAGTTATCTTTTTTTTTAAACTTTTTTTTTGGGGGCTAGTGAAAGTTACAGGTATGGTGTGTTTGATATCAAATGTGAGCTTACCATAATCACAGTAATCCTTAATCATCCCCCGTTTAAAGTAAGTGCATTTCAATGTATTCATAATTTTTGGGGCATTTGTAAATGTGTGTTCTATAACTTTTTACTCAGAGAGTCACCCCCACATGTGTGGTGTAATGACAAGATATGAGGTGGAAATGAGGCTAATGCATAATTTCGCTGTACGACAAGGTGCTGTGATGTGACCATCATCAGACATATAAATAATGAAAAATGTATATTTAATACAATAATGATCATTTCTCACAATTGACTTTTTCCCCCCTTCACAGCCATTTTCAGATTTCTAGGGCCATTTTTGCCTTTTGTCCTGATATATTTCAAAGTTCATATTTTTGTCATTACTTTGACACTTTACATCACGATGTACGTTCTCCAATAGTCAATATACTGTGTATAATACATACGATTGTATGATTGCAGCAAACTGCAATCAAACAGTACCTTCTGTATTAATCTGAGTTCCCAGAAGTTTTCGCCAGCTCTCGCAAACAAACGGGAGGGGCGAGGAACTTCTGGGCCAAAGCCCTGGTATTTGTGGGCGGGATGTAATTTACGCTCAGAATCCGAGCGGACACGCCTCTTACCGGTCTGAGAGCTGTGCAACTTGTCTAAAAAGTCAGACGAGAGGCAAACAGCAGTACACAACAATGGCAGCCGCAATTTCTCAAGGGGAAATTGCTTCCCGTCGCTCCTATTTACATGCAACACCCACTGCATGTGGATCCCGCCCCCTTTTCTTCATTGGCTGTTGATTTGAATCAGAAAGCAGTGGCCGCGCCCCTGCTGTCCAGGCTTTGAGCCGAAGCCTCCCAGACTACTTCTGTATAGATAATGTAATCCTAGACCAGATAAAATATTACTGCTGTCACTGGGTCCGTGACGTCGCAATGTTTTTTTCAGGCATTAACACGGTGACAAATGGAAAACATTAACAGGGTTGGGGAGCAATGAACAATCTAGGAAATAATTACCAACGGTCCTCTTTCACTGTCCTAACGTGACTAGTTTCTTGAGACAGACTGTTGGCGCACACAATCTTCTAATACTTCTGCATAACAATCTATACATCGGAAGCACAGACAATCCGCTGTAAATAGAGTGGATGTCCCTCCTCCCTCCCACTTCTATCTTGCCTGTGCAGTCTGGTAAATAATAAGTCCTACTGCAAATCAAATTAGTCAAAGCCCATCTAGCTTGCTGCTTAGCAGAAATATATTATAAACATTCAAAACATATTTTCCTGAATGGAAATTACAAACAGATGACAAGTGCAGGACTTTTAGGAGGCCGAAGTACAGACTCTCAATAGCATTCAAAGATTGTGGAACAGTTGACTGGCTTGAGACACCATAACATGACTGTTATCAAACTGTGTCAGTCTCACATCCTTAAAAGCTCAACTTTAAACCCCTGAAGAGACATATATCATGACTATATGTCAGACAGACCATATATAGTGATATCATGGTTTGAATCTGGTTTAGTACATTCACTGCCGGTCATTAGGCCTGTCACAATTATGACATAATCGTCTTATTATCGGTAATTATGTGAGATAGTCGCAATTATTTTGCATCATCGTCATATATATATATATATATATATATATATATATATATATATATATATATATATATATACAAATATATATATATATACAAATATATATATATACATATATTTTCAAACTTTTTCAAAAATAGTGGAAATAGCAGATCTACAAGCTGCTTTTACTATTAATATTTTAAGTATAAAGTTATTAAATATGTCAGTCATTTCTTTGTATATTTTGCTTATTTGTCACATCTGCCCTGTGCATACTTCAAAGCCTAAAAGCCAAACAGAAATGCAATTTCTATTCATATTCTGGTGTGAAAAACACAATTAAATCGTCACAGCAAATGTCATAATCGTGACAGCCGTACGCGGTCATCTCTTCTCTCTACCTCCTCTTCCCTCTCTCTCCTACAATAAACACTCACTTTTAAGCATCTCCTGGTCACACACCCCGATGAGGAACCTCCTGTTGGCCAGCAGGCACGCCGTGTTGAGGAGCGTCTTGTGGGCTCCGTGCAGCCGGTCGAACGTCCCTCCCACCACCACGTCACTGTAGGTCTCCAGGGGCTCTGCCTGCTCGCGGCAGTCCTTCGACGCGCCCTCCTTCTCCTGCTCGACGCGCTCCACCTCCCTCTGCAGCTCCTCCAGCTGCGGGTGGAGCAGCACGGGAACCAGGCCGGGGCCGCACGCGTAACAGTGGCCGGCGTACCCCTGCAGACACTGGGCCACCAGCAGGGACTGGCCCGGGTCCTGCACGGGGAAGTCCGTCAGCACCACCTCCGGGGAGTGAGAGAGCGCCTGCGGGGTGGGGAAGGGGCAACCCTGGCCCGACCCCGCGCCGCCGGGGCCGGAGGCGCGCACGTTGGTCAGGAGCACGCGCACGTCCAGGTGCCCGCACACGTCGGCCGCGTTGCTGTAGAGGCGCGAGATCAGGCTGGACAGGTCCACCACGGGGGGGATGAAGACGGACCGAGGCGGGCTCCCGCCGCCCAGGTTGAGGCCGGGGTGCAGGTGGACGTACAGGGTGCGCTCCACCACCTGGGCGGCCGAGCTCAGCACCGGAGCGATGCGCAGGGGGAGGGTGTGGAGGGGGGAGGTGAGCACCAGCAGCCCGGTGCTGAACATGGACATGGTGCGTCACGAATACGCGGTTGCTGTGTGCCTCTCACCGTAATCTCAAGAGACGTCACTGTTAGAAGGGTAGAAGAAGGAAAAAAAAGGTTTGTGAAAATATGTCAACGGTAAAGCTATCAGGCTGTCAACTTAGAACTAATGTCAATGATCCTGTGCTGGTTTCACTGGTTAACTACGTCCCAAAGGCATTTTATTGTCTACTGCACAGGTAGCAGTGGCACTGGACAATAATTATTCTGTGTAACAGTGATGAAGAGGTAGCCACACATTGACACTGTTACACCCAAGACTTCACCTTGTGTGTTAGTTCTGTGACTGTTACATATTAAACTTGTTGGCATTGGTGAGCTGAAGTTACAGTGTGGTCACTGGTCTCTCACACACACACACACACACACACACACACACACACACACACACACACACACACACACACACACACAGTTTACAGTAGCTATGTAAGCTGTAAGCACTAGGTCATACTTATGTCATTTTTTTACATTTATCAACAGTGTTTGCACTTTGAACTATGAGTCTAATACATGAAAGGTGAAGGCTGTTTATTAATATTATGACCTTCTAATACACGTGTCAACAAGTCGCTGTGGTCAGTGAACCACATAGTTGCTGGTCGATGCCAGATATCATTCGTTCTCAAAGTGGGGTCCGGGGAACCCCAGGGGTCCTTGGGGGGGTAACAGGGGGTCCCCAACAAAATGAGTTAATGTAGCGTCACAATCATTTTAACCACTTTAACCATATTTTATACTTGCTATTCAAAAATAGCAGATATACATGCTCATAGAGCGTCACTTCGTGCCACATTATGAGCTTGTAGATCTGCTATTTTTGAAAAGTCCCTGGCACAAAATATTTTTGAGATGGGGGGGTCTTGCAGCCAAATACATATACTTTTGGGGGTCCTTGACATGAAAAAGTTTGAGAACCTGTTTCCTAGGCTGTGTGTTTTCCACTTCCTGTCGATTTGATCCAATGAAATCCAATGAAACTGGTCAGATGACCAATGATATCCAATGAAATCGACAGGAAGTGGAAAACACACAGCCTAGGAAACAGGTGAATATATGATATGTCTAGCTCTGGTCCGGGTGGAGAGGGTGTTTTAGTTGCTCCACTGCGCCCCCTACAGACCTTGTCAATAGAAATGGAAATCCATTGACCAGATCTGTAGGGGGCGCAGTGGAGCATCTAAAACAATTTCCCCACCCGGTGGAATATTTTATTTTCTGACCAGAAAGTGCGTTTTAGACGTGAGGTGGGGGGCTCAGAGTGTTCCCACTAAGGAAAGTAGGCTTTCGACATCTTAAAACAGTCTTGTTTTGTTTTTTTATGCGTCGTTGTACGACGCGTTGTGAGCTTGCAGATCAGCTATGTTCAACGTACGAGAGACCAGAGTTGCCAGGTTGTGCGAGAGAAACAAGCAACCAGGTATATGAAAACAAGCCAAAAAGAAGTGACTACAAGAGCACTTTAAACCTATAACATCGGCTATTTGAAAATAGCCTATCTATAAGCTCACAACGTGTCGCCATTGTAGATTGGCTAATCTACGATTGGAAACACCAAGCCCAAAAAAACACAATTACAAGCAACTTTACATAAAAACAAGCCCGAAGTCGCTTATAATAAGCGGACATGGCAACACCGCGTACGACGAAGACACATTAAAGCAGGCAAACAACGAAGGTAAAAACTCACCCGAGTTGTGAAAGAATGATCAGGCTGCCGTGGCAGGAGGACTGTGTGTTTGTGGAATGAATGGTGAAGCTAATCCACAGTGACAGACAGTGAGTGAAGTGTTGACATTCAACAGAAAACACTCACTGCTGCATGTCTGCTCAAGTCAACACAACAACAAGCCGTGGTGGGACGCCATCTTGGGGGCGAGGCCACGGAGGCACTGTCATGTTAAAGGGATAGTACCTTTTTTTTGCAAGTTCATGTCAAAGACCTCCAATGTATGTATTTGGCTGGCTGGATTGATTGATTGAATACTTTATTTAGAGGTTTGCAGAAAAAAAGCATGTGAAATAAGTACAGTTTAAATACAAGGTCAACTAAATAGGATTGAAAAAACCCAAGAAAGCCAATGGCTTGTTTCAATTGGGGTCCTTTTGTGCTCAATCATATAAACAGTTTAGAAATGAAAAATAAGAAAAATAAAAAATATGACACCGACACCCATTAGATTAAAAGTTACAGTAGTGACAACCAAATACAAGATTTGTGTTATTCAAATGGGGCAACTATAGCTGAGTCAGTGAGTCCCAGGTACGATTCCAGGCCAGACCAGCAATGTGTCGATGGGTGTCCCTGAGTCGAGCCCTGCTTTCCCACTGGGTCGTAGTAACAGGCCCTCTTCTTATGTGCGCGGAACTGCTTCGCCCCTGGTTAAAAACTATGCCTAAAACTAACCTTAATCCCAATAAAAAAATACCTAACCTTAATCCCAATAAAAAAAATACCTAACCTTAATCCCAATAAAATAATTTGCTACACACACTAGATAAGATAAATAACTACGTTGGGATCCCGGGGCGCTGGGTTGGAAGCCTGATGCTTAACGGTGCACGCCACGGAGATACCTGGTAATGCAGGGGTTTAGGAGTTATTTAACGCAGTTTAACATCATCCATTGTTGGTCTTAAGTCATCAGGAAGAGTTGGTTTTCATATGCAATTTTGTTTGTCTCTGAAACACTGTTCAGTTTTGCAACTATTTGGGACCTGCATACATTGAAATAGAATATAGTGCTTCCCCAGAAGAGCAGTTCCTCCTGCACTTCCAATTCAAGACCTGTTCCTTGGACAGGGGATATAATGCACTTATGCTCTTCCTACATGATACATGGTCTATACATTTCCCAATGGAAGACATTCAGGATTGTAGCTTTAATATGGTCCATCCTTATGTAATCTTTTATAGTATTACTTAACCTTTACAGTATTTAGCCAGACAAGTCACTTATAAGAACAATAGGTATACACATTAAATCATGAGTGTTCATTTAACCCTGACAGTGTACAAGAGTGTAATTCTGAGAGTGGTTCCATGAGTTAAATTAAAGGTAGGGTAAGTGATATTTATTGGTTAAAACAAAAAGTATTTTGTTAAAAGGTTAAAATACTATATTCTGATAGTAATCATTGCTATAGAGTGTTTTTTCAGTAACAGATGTCTCCCTGTCTCTCCAGCTCTTTAATAAACAGAAAATATTTTTTTCGGTAGGTGTCAAAATCTCAGCCAATCAGGAGAAAGTACCCATTTTTAAGCTTAATTTGTATAGTGTTCCAGTTCCAATTTTGTCTGCTCATTTCTTAGTGTCATCACTTCCAATTTCACTTGTTTAATCTGTATCTTGACTGAGTTCTCTGTCCTGGTTGGATAAAATTGGAAATGAAACTGAAACTGAAACGAAAATGCATTTTCTGTTTAATAAAGAGGTGGAGAGACAAGGAGACTCCTAATACTGAACAAACACTCTATAGCAATGAGTACTATCAGAATATAGAGCTATTTAACACTTATTTTAACCAATGCAAATCACTTACCCTACCTTTAACATTCAGGATTTTAGTGTGTGTACTGCAGGAACAATATTGCCTAAGCACTAATGTCACGATTTCCCTTCTTGCTGTTGGTTGATTCTACAAATGTAAAGAACCAACGTTTATTCTATGAGTAAGAACCTCATAAAAAATGTAGAACTCCCTCACTCACTCTGTTCCTCCAGCTCTGTAAATGGTCTGATGTGGCTTTAGCCAAATGTCCATTATTTCATTATACTACCATTATACTGTTCCTTTAAAAGCCACTAATCTCCATGGCTGTTTACTCTTTATCTATCTACCCTCTGTCCTCTCCCTCTATCTGTCCATCTTTCTGACCCAAGGGAGAGGAACTGACTCCTACCTGTGTGTGTGTGTGTGTGTGTGTGTGTGTGTGTGTGTGTGTGTGTGTGTGTGTGTGTGTGTGTGTGTGTGCGTGTGCGTGTGCGTGTGCGTGCGTGTGCGTGTGCGTGTGTGTGTGTGTGTGAGTGTGTGTGCGCGCGCGCTCGCGCGTGTCTGTCTGTCTTTGCTATCTCTGTACTCATCCTTAATTGACTTTTGTTTGTGGTTAATTGACTTTTGTCCTGCAGGTTTTCCCAGTTCTTTCTAACTTATCAAATGCTACCCAAGTAACAGAGTAGAACATGATGTGACATTTTCATGAAGGAAAATAAGTGTTTTGTTACTGAAAGTTACGGTATAACATCATTATTTGCTTTATTTTTTACCACGTTTTCTCCCCAATTTAGTCGTTATGCCAATTGATTCCTCCCCACACGCATTTCTGTGTTGTCACTGCTGTCGTATCCTACTGACTCACCTGCCAGTGAGGAGCCCCCACCAGGAGGACGTAGAGTCTTCGTCCTACTCCTCCCGCCCAACACTCCCTGCTGACAGGGACACGGGCCAATTGTGTTCGTGTAGACGCTCGACAAAGCCGGATGCACCACGGTGGATTCGAACCCCATTTGCTTTATATTTTGACCCAAAAGTTGGTCCTTGTCTCTGTGCACGAACATTTAAAATTGTACTTGAAGCAGCCAGCAGGAGACAGCAGAGGCTGCACTTCACAACTCAAAAGTGCAAGGCCTGGCCTAGGGCCTAGGCCTAGGCCTAGAGGCTGGAGCAGGTGTCTTCAAAGTTTTTCAGGCCAAGAACCCTTAACTGAGAGGGAGATGAAGCAGGGACCCCCAATACATATTGTATGAAATTGTGTTGCAGATTAAACCTTTTCATAGATTTCACAGAGCTTCATAGATTGTTTGACAGCACTAATATCTGTGTTGTGTAAATTAATGTTTTTGTTTGTTTGTTTGTATATTGGATTCATGTTAAAGGTATGGTAAGTGAAAAACAAAACGTTCTTTGTTAAAAGGTTAAAGCGTTATATAGTAATCACTGCTACAGAATATGTGTTTGTTCAGTAGCAGGGGTCTCTGCATTTCTACGGCTCTTTAATAAACAGAAAATACATTTTCAGGTGGGTGGCCAATCTTCAGCCAATCAGGAGAAAGTACCCATTTATCAGCTTAAATCTTATAGTGTTCCAGTTCGAATTTTGTCTGCTCATTTCTTTGTGTCATCAATTCCAAATTCACTTGTTTATCCTGTGTCCTGTGTGAGTTCTCTCTCCTGATTGGATAACATTGGTATCCATTTTCAGTTTAATCAAGAAAATGCATTTTCAGTTTAACCCCTGTTACTGAACAAACACTCTCTACCAATGATTACTATCAGAATATAAATCAATTTAACACTTATTTTAACAAAAATCTCTTACCCGACCTTTTAAGGTCTATTTTCAGACATGTAACCACTTAAACCCTCAATACTTATATACTGTACTTGACCTTTGGCTCTGTACTGCACTTTTTCCCCTCCACACCAAACCTCTTCGCCAAAAATTGCAGACCTACAAGCTGTGAGCTTGTAGATCTACAACCTCTTTGAGACTGTGTGCTATTTCCGGCTAATGTTCCACTTCCACCCAGAATAGGAATACTAGAGTTCAAGTGGCTTATGTGAAAAAAAAAAAGGGAAAACAAGTTTCTATCACGCAAACATTTGTCACCATTTATATATATATCAGGGCTAGATGAGACAGGATTTGGGGCAGTATTTGGGGTAGTGTTTATTCATCTTATCACACACACAGTCTTGAAAGCAGCGTATGTTTATGCTCTTTAATGGCTTAAGTTTCCCGGCAGTGCTGATTAGTGGGGTGGGGTGGGGTGGGGGTGGAAGAGTGCAGAGAGCTTAGGGGGGATTTGGTCTCTGCCCGTCAATATCACTTTCATTATCTTTCATCTCTTTCAAGTGTCTGTCTGTCTGTCTGTCTATAGGACAGGGTGCACGCACCTGCTTTGTTTTGCACGTGTGAATTCATGTGCACGTAACATTTTTGTATGTGTACTGCATATGTGCATGTGGGTGTGTCTGCCTGCTTATTTTGTCATTGAGTGTGAGTGTTTATTTGTTTATTTGTTAGGATTCATTCCCCACTAGCCCGTAAAGCAGTCTTCCAAGTGTGTGTGTGTGTGTGTGTGTGTGTGTGTGTGTGTGTGTGTGTGTGTGTGTGTGTGTGTGTGTGTGTGTGTGTGTGTGTGTGTGTGTGTGTGTGTGTGTGTGCGCGCGCGCTTGTGCGTGTGTGTGTGCGCACACGCGAGTGCTCGCTCGTGTGTGTGTGCATAGTGTATGCATAGTGTAAGCATGCATAGTGCATGTGTAAATGATTGTATGGGCGTGTGTGGAGGCTTAAGCGTCATTATCTGTGCAGTCTGATAGTTAGCCTGTTGATTGGTGTCCAGTGTCAACAGTGTGCAGGTGGCAGCTGAGCCACTCCAAAATAACTGAGACTGTCCACTATATAAATGTCCCCATCATCCACCCAAGCAGACTGTCTGGCCATAAAGGCTCTGAACTGCTCCACCCGTAGAGTAGAATCCGCTTGGTACGAGGACCAACGAGAGACCACAGGACAATTCAACAGAACAGAGCAGAATAGAACAGAAGCAGGTAGTAGGGATAAGTACAGATATTTGGTGGAACATAGAGGTCAGAAAAGTGAGTATTGTTTACCTTTTAAATTATATTATCTTGTCTTTATTGCGTGTTTTGTATTTAATTGTTCTGTTTTCTTCTTCTCTGACCCGAGTAACGACTTTAAGCCCTATCCAAGCATTTTAAAAAATAGCTCATAATGCGTCGCCGTGCAACACGTTGTAAACTTTTTTCACCGGCCAGGGTAATAGTGGTAATTGTTTTTTTTTCTGACCCAGGGAGGTCAAATCTAGAGTAGACAAGGGTCAGGCCGGAGGACACAACCCAGCGGGAGGAATGAGTGTCCTGGGGACAGCGGAGCTGGACTGTAGCGTTCTGGAGGAGGACTGGCAGACAGGAGAGAGCTACAGCGCCCACTGGCACAGTGCTAGCCTCATGCCACAGAAACACCACAGGTTAGGAGCAGCCAGCTCACTCACACACACACAATTTTACAATTCACAATTTAGGCATTTTGTAGACGCTCTTAATCAAGAGCGACTTACAGTAAGCAAGGACAACAAGGTAATACATCTAATGCATATACCGTAAATAGTAATCTAGGATCACAGGTAAACCAAGAACCTATCATCAGTCTGAATAATATATATATATTTAAATATCTGTACATTGAAACTATACAAACTATAGGATGCCAGGTCAACAAATGAACCTCGCATCTGTCTACATAACATGCTATCTAAATTACATTTTAACCTTTGCATAAGCCTGCAAGGTCGTCGAGGCTAGGGCAAGGGCTACGGCAAGTGCTACGGTCTAAGGTGGAGTCTGAAGAGGTGAGTCTTCAGATTACGGCGGAAGATTGGGAGTGAGTTTGCAGTTCTAAGTGCAATGGGGAGTTTGTTCCTACAGTTTGGGAGCCAGAAGGGAGAAGAGTCTGGGACGTGTGGAGCGTTGTCCCGGATGATTTAAGGAAGGTTCTGACAGCTTCCCTGTGTTAGCTGATCTGAGTGAGCGGGAGGGGTTGTAGGTTGGATCAGGCTTTGAAGATATAGGGGTGCCATACCTGCCACACGCACGCACGCACTCACGCATGCACGCACACACACGCACGCACGCACGCACGCACGCACGCACGCACGCACGCACGCACGCACGCACGCACGCACGCACGCACGCACGCACGCACGCACGCACGCACACACACACACACACACACACACACACACACACACACACACACACACACACACACACACACACACACACACACACACACACACACACACACACACACTGAAAAGAGTCCCCCAAGGTCTATATGCCCTCCTCCTTTTTCCGCTCTACATCAAATCTCTTCACCGAAAATAGCCATAGATATTTTTGCTGAATGCCTGTCAGATTAGGGATGCGAGGGTTAATATGTTAATACAGAGGCTAACTCTTGCACTTTTGCACTCTGTGTCAACCCCCAAACCCCCCACTCCCCCCTCCCCCAGGCCCACAGTCGTGGAGGTACAGTGTTCTGCTGGGAAGCAGGGTCTCTTCAGACAGTGGGAGGCCAGGAGACTCCTCCAGCGGTATCTCTCGGGGGCCATCAGCCAGGAGGGGCCCTCGAAAAGCAAAACGCACAGACCCGGCGGTCCGGCCCAGCCTTCCTCCACCTCGGCAGCCCAAAGCGGACCTAGGGGCCGGCAGCAGGCCTCCACACACATACAGGAAGGAGTGCGGTGTGGGATGGTCCCCAGGAGGGCAGTGGTGGGGGCAGCGGGGCCTGGCAGAGAGGTGAAAAAAAATGCTGACGTTACGACCAAAATACCGAGGACCCTGGGTAGGGTGATGACCCAGGAAATACATAGAGGCTGAGAGAGATGCAAGAGGTTGAAAGTAGTCAAGAAGGATAGATAGATCAAGTGATGATTTAAATTTGCTACAGTCCATCTATCTAGTTTGAGAATCTTTATTCTAAGTCTAGCTGTCTTGTCTAGCTGTTGACTCTACTCTTACCTGTACCTACCTATCCAGTGTTTCACTGTTACTGCTGTTGCTGCTATTAGACCTGAATTTCCTCACATGGTTCAATTAAGGTTTATCTTAGAAAGTTGAATCACTGCATTTATTTACGTTGTTGGTATAATGGCCACTTTGGCACATGTTCCTGGGGATTTGCACTTCCACACATTTGAGAATTAAACTGTTTGTTTCTCTATAGCAACAGTGCGACACATCATTGTAGCTGATTTGACCTTGGAATGTAGAAGACAAAGCGAGACGTGTAGATACTTAAATGAGGTTATTAGAAAACCATGTTATTGAGGGTTGAAAGTTAGATACATGTTTCTGTTCATTCATATGCGTGTAGTAATTTATTGTATGGCTTGAGCCAGACCACTAAACTGTATAAGCTAAACACTGTGTGTCACTTTGATATCATTCATGTACTTGGATACTGTATGTGAAAAATAAGCTATGTACACAATGTCAGCACTGATAAATGGACTCTCCAATCCCCCCAAATAAAACGTAAAGTTTTAATAACTATTATTATCCCTGTTTGACTGTTTTATTGATTGACGTCTTTACTGGCACGACTGCATATGCATAAACATATATTTGTACATATCTGAAAGGATAAAACAGTAAAGCTTGAGAGCGTATTACCATGATTGTGGTCCTTTGAATGCAAATGTACTTTAAACCTGGAGGTTTAGGCTATAAATAATTAATAAAGAACTGTGAAGTAAACCTTTTGCTTCTCAGTGACATGTGGCTGATTACTCCAGCTGGTGCTAATGACAGCCACAGAACAGTACAAATTCCAAATCCTTTTGTGACATTGGAAAAATACATCTGTCCTTCATCCAGCTTGCCCAGTCCAACACTCATCAACGTGATCCCCAAATATCCTACTGTCAACATTATCTTGTACCACTATTCCATGTCAGGCCTCTAAAATACCTTGTCTCCATTGGGCATGGTGATGTTTTGGCAGTGGTGGAAAGTACATACTGTAACTCTACTGCACTTAAGTAGAATTTTGAGGTACTTTTACTTTACCTTGAGTACGTCCATTTAATACTTAATGATATACAAATATTTATTGTGAGCTTGTAGATCTGCTATTTTAGGAAAAAAAATACAAATATGACTACTTTGATGCCAATACCTTTGTACTTTTACTCAAGTGAAATTCTGTTTAGGACTTTTACTTTTAACAGAGTATTTCTACATTGTGATATTGCTACTTTTACTCAAGTAAAAGTATGTGAAAAGGAGGTCACTATGTGTTTGTGATGGGATACTGGGTCAGACGCCAGGAATGAGAGAGATGTTAAGAGAGCCATCTCAGGAAAAACACTTTGGATTCCAACACAGAGGACCTCTGCATCGATGGACAGCTGCTTTTAATTTCATTCATGTGATCAGAAAATGATAACAAATTTAGTTTTAATTGACATTGACAACCAGAGTATGGACAATGGCTAGCAGAGACAGAACAGAAAAACAGCCAATTGAGTTTCCTAGCAGCTGAGTTGTTATCTGAGTAGAAAAATGCCTTGTAAAAACCAAAGCCAAAACCTCATCTTATCCAGCAAAGCGTTATTGAAAAGATTATTATGATGAGTATTTTTGTCTGAAAGGCAGACACATTTTTTACTTTTCTAATGTTACTTTTCTAAGCGCATAAACCACAACCTGCCACTCCTATTTTATTTTTATGTTAGGCTATTATATTATAAATTGTCAAATATAATGAAAGTAACTGATCTGCAAGCTCAAAGCGTATCGCAATGTGACACGCTGTGAGCTTGTAGACTGGCTATTTTCCCTGTTCATCATTGAAGGTTTAAGCCAGGGGTTAATTGCTTGGAATTCAATTGTCAAGGCATGTTGCATCAAACTGTTACAGATTTATAAACTTAAGGGTGACATTGTGCAAGTTAAATCTTACTTTTCTGATTTTGGGGACCCACTTGAAATACTATTGCAGCCCACCAGTGGGCCGTGGCATACTGGTTGGGAATTGCTACCCCATAGGTATCTCTGTCAATCTCCCCAACCCCCTCAAAGACAAAATGGCCACCAGATAATGGACACTGGCAAATCTTGTCTGTTGTTTTGAGTGCAAAGGGCCTCTTCTAGTGATGGGGGAGATAGCGAGGCCCCTAAGAGGTGGAGCCTCCAAGCTGAATGTGGTCGTCCATTAGTGCCTGTACTGCTGGAGAAAAGCATCAACGCTCCGGGGCAGGGACAGGAGACAGGACAAATGCTATCGGGGCCAACGCAGGCCTCAAAAAGAGGATTGCTATCTCTGCCAATAAGGCCAGTGCTATCAGACTAGCCCAAAGGACGAGCGTGCACACACACGCACGAGCGCACACACACACACACACACACACACACACACACACACACACACACACACACACACACACACACACACACACACACACACACACACACACACACACACACACACACACACACACACACACACACACACACACACACACACACACACACACACACACACAGTATATAAACCAAAGGCAAAGGGGATGTGACTTGTATACCTGAAGTGCAGCTGTCAGAGGAGGGGAGTGAGGAGAGAGAGAGAGAGAGAGAGAGAGAGAGAGAGAGAGAGAGAGAGAGAGAGAGAGAGAGAGAGAGAGAGAGAGAGAGAGAGAGAGAGAGAGAGAGAGAGATTAAGAAAGCCATGGAGGATGATGGAAAAATGAATGGCATGGAGAGAATGGCAGCCTGCTACCAGGGATTCGACCCTGTGGCGTATCTGCAGTACAACTACACCCCACCACGAGCTGACTTTGAGCGACAGGACAGCATCGTGCCCTGGAAACTGGGATGTCTCCACAGAGCTTTCACTGAAGGTGGGTGAGGGTGACATATTTGAGTGTGTCCATACATTTTCATTTCTAAATGCTTGAAAAGTAGTTGTTTTGGGATTTGTATAGCTCAGTGTTAAAAAGAACACACAGTTACAGCCATTTGAATAATCACATTGCATTACAGTGCATGGCAAATCCCGTTCTTTCCCTGTGAATGACTCAAGACTACTCTGTTACTTGTCTCTTTTCTTTGTCTGTGAATCTTTTCATTGCTGATCCTGAAAACATTTCCATCAAGTGTGACCGCCCCCAGCCCTCTCTCTAGACATTGTCAGTTGTCTGCAGCCATCTTTTATGATTGATATAGATTTCTATTTTATGCCCCACTTAATATATTGTGTTACCATCTGGTTTCTGTGCCTCCCAATGGTGATAAACAAAAGCTCAAATCCAATATTTTCTCAAGGACCATTTCAGATAGAGATACTTGAACGGGCTACATTCGAAAAAGGTATATAGCATCTGTCTTAGATTAAAATAAAAGTGTTAACACCTTGCTCAAAGCAGACAATAAGATGAGATCAAATAAAATAAGACACCTTTAATAATCCCAGATGGGAAGTGTGTTCATGTCAGTCGGCAAAAGTTTAGGCAGAAGAACAGCAAAGGAAGGTAAAGCAGAACACGGTTCAAATAAATATAATAAAGCTGTCCTCCGTATCTTGGTCACTAGGTGACATCAGCGGTGAGGTGCTGGTGGACGTGGGCTCGGGTCCCACCCTGTACCAGGTGCTGAGCGGCTGTGAGGTGTTCGGCAAGGTGCTCCTCACCGACTACCTGGAGGTCAACCGGCAGGAGCTGAAACGCTGGCTCCAGGACCAGGAGGGATGCGGCCTGGACTGGACGCCCTACCTGCAACACGTCTGCAAGCTGGAGGGACGCAGGTAAAGGACCAGACTAGGTTATGCAGGATTTTTAAAAGACGCCGGAAAAATTGCCAACATTTTGGTGAATGAATGCGTGAATAAATCTACAAAAACAAATACATCAAAAAAAAAAGATTATTTTTTTCAGTCTTCATAGATATATTACCACAATCCCTCCATTTTTTAAACAAGAAAACAATAGATACTTTTAATTTCTTATGAATGATTTGACCTGCATGAGACCTGCATGAGTCATAATGAATCTGATACTCATATATCAGATTCATTATGTTGTGAAATGAGAGCTCAGCTCACACAGGACCAGTTATTCAGTATAATCATGGCCCTGGACTTCTCAATCAGCAACTGTGGTTGATCAACTCAGGGGATTCCCAGCTTTTCCATGACATGGACCCCCAAATAGCCTGGGAGGGGGGGGGGGGGCAAAACGGCTTTTAAAGAGAGCCGATCCACAAGCTCACAATGCACGTGATGCATTGTGAGCAGTAAGCGCCATAAATTAAAAAAAAAGATGACATCCCCAACATAGGGCATGATGTTTTCCCCCCTCAATTTCCTCCCCTTTCCAATTGGCCCCACTGTAATAAGACCATTACCATAGAACAATTATAGACGCCTCATTTTAAATGCTACATGTTTGCTTCTTAATCAGGAAGGGAACAGTACATTCCTGTGGCACTTCAGGAGGGGATGTCACTGTATATTTGACCTTGGTCTCGTGACGTTTGCATTGCTACCGTGGATTGTTGACGATGTCACTGTCGTTTAGATCCTCAGCGTGGGCAGAGAAAGCGGCCAGGCTGCGTCTGGTGGTCTCCGACGTCCTCCCCATCGACGTGCACTGCCCTCGGCCCCTGGCCCCCGACGCCCTCCCCTCGGTCGGGGCCGACTGCCTGGTGTCCTGCTTCTGCCTGGAGAGCGTCAGCCCCGACCTGGCTGCCTTCACCAGAGCCCTGGGACACATCCGGGGCCTCCTGCGACCCGGCGGACACCTGCTCCTCATCGGGGCCCTGGGGGAGAGCTACTACCTCGGGGGACCTGGGGTGAAGATCCCCGTGGTCCCCCTGGAGGAGTCCCAGGTGTGCAGCAGTTTGAAGGAGAGCGGCTACACACTGATAAGGATGGAGGTGTACACGCTGCCACAGGACATGAGAGTGGGGGTGGATGATGTGACCGGAGTGTTCTTTGTAAAAGCAAGGAAGGAGTAGAGAGAGGTGGAGCTAGGTGGGCCCTGGGTTAAAGGGAACTGTTGAACTAATCATTTGGGTGACAAAGAGACGAATACATTAGATTCTATAGATTGTTTGCTTGGTTTGTGATTTCTCACGTAATCCTTAATTTATATAAATGTTGATTGCTTTTCCTGGAATACACTGATGTATGAAACATAAAGTGTATACATTTTTAATTATCTTTATTTCATTAATCCACCGTGGCTAAAAGTGTCTTTTTGCAGGATGAATTATTAGTAAATATAAACGTTCACTGTACTGAATGCCAAGTCAGTGAACATACTGACATCTGCTGTTCAAATGCAGTTACTACAGTGTGGCATCAACAATTTACCAGCTGAATGTGTTGAAACATTGAAATCTCAATAAACTATAGCTTGAAACTGATTTTGATTACTTTAGTTAGGACTTCAATTCAGTACTACTGACTACACTGCAATTAAGCATTCTGATAGTTGACATTATATTCCAATGTAATTAAATCATATCATGGCAATTACTCAGCTATTTTTAAATGACATATTTTACATACATAGCCATTACCTAGTCAAATGCATACTCCCTATTTTGAACTGACAGTCACATGAGGCCTTCTGCGCTGCATCAGATTGAAGCCGTCTGCAAGGTGGCAATTCTCTTTACATGTGATGTTGAGCGGAGCAGGTTCTCTCTGGAGGAACAGTGCATCGTCACTGTTCCTTCGTGCTTCTCTCTTTCTCTATCTTTCCCTCTCTCTCGTGAGAGAGGAAATCTGTGCACACACGTGCTTCACTTCAAAGTTCACAACTTGAACTTTATATAGACGATTCTGCTAGTCCAAATATTTGATGAAACCTGTTTCACCATGCAGTGAGAGTGAATAGAATCACTACTTACGGTTCCTCGATCTCAGAGCACAGAAGCAGCAGATATGACGATGTACAATATATGGCTAGGTATATAACCCAAGGTTCTATCAAAGATCAACAGGAATAATTGAGGCTTACACTCAGGGACTGCTGTGTTGCTGGTGAAGCTCCACTCACTGCAGTAGCCGTGGTCTAGTTTACAGCACACCTGTACCATGTACACATCCCCGGGGTGGACGCTGTAGACCAGGAGTGGGCAGCTTTGATGATGGAGATGGGCCACTATAATTCCACACTCACTTCAGAGGGCCACATTGCATATGCTGTCTCTCTTTACTTAATTTACTTTTTTCGTAAATGAATGCCGTACTTCGCCATTCCATGTCACATAAAAGTAGCAAAATAGCCGATCTACAAGCTCAAAACACGTTTTGAGCTTGTAGATCTGCTATTTTTGCTATTTTTGAAATGGAATCCTGATTTCTTTCTGCTATTTTTGAATTGGAATCCTGAAAAGTTACTTTTTATTTCATTTCAAATGCATTTAGTTATACTTACGTTAACTTTATGAACTTAGGATTCACTCGGGCACAGTCAATGCCAGATTGCAGCTTGTCCAGTTCAAGGTCATGCACAGATTACATAAGGTTAAAATGAATAAAATGTATCCAACTGTTTCTGATATTTGTGACAGATGCAACATCTCCAAGGGCACGTTGGGTCACACTTTCTGGTCTTGCCCAAGGATTGTTTTATTCTGGCAAAAATGTTTTGCTTGGTACAGCAGAGTATATGGTTTTCATATCGAACCTGATGCACTAACTGCCTTGTTTGGTTGCTCCGAAGCTTCTCTTGCTCTGCCGTACTCTGTCCAGCAGACTCTTATGCTTGGCACACTGGTAGCAAAGAGAATTATTTTAACAGAGTGTAAGACCGCCACTGCTCCTTGCTTTACCAGATGATTAATGAGTTTGTGTCACTGATACACCTGGAGAGACTGCATTGCAACAAACAGGAGAGTCTGGCAACATTTGAATATATATGGGGTCCTATCACGACTCATCTCGACTCTGTGTGACTGCTCTGTTTTTTTTACAAGCTCAATTATTAATGTGTCCAACTATATATTGTGGTCTGTTGTACTCTGTCTGCCTATACATTGCCTCATTAAGATTAAGGTTAATTACTATAGGCTGGTGTTTGTTTGTCTTGTTGTGTCTTGTTGATGTCTTGTCTTATACAAAATCAATAAAAATATTTTTATACTACTAGTCATTAAGCTACTAATATAGACTTAAGTAATTAAAGCGGGTCATGTTTGCATGTTTGGAATTGTAACAGCTGAAATCAATTATATATCAGTATTCTGATATTAATCTGTGTGCTGCATTAAGTGACGGTGGGGGCCGCATGTGACCCCCGGGCCGCCAGTTGCCCATGTATGCTGTAGACACTGTAGACACTGACATGTGTCTGCCTGCCTGACGTGTACTCCTAGAGACAAACAAAACATTCAGCTATCTCTTGGTCCTATTCCTATCATTAAAAAAAGCTTATTTCCACCTTCCTCTCTTGATTTCACTTTTACTCAGTGGAGCAAAAAAGGACTGTCTTGTTATAAATATATATATGTATACATATATACACACACACTGTGTAGTTTTATAGGGTCTTTCCGACCATATTACATATTCTATCGTTTACAAACATTCACCGGCATGCACGGGTTAGACTGGTAGCGAGCGACCTCTAGAGGAGAGAAGGGGTATTTTTCTTCTCCGGTGCTATGACGTCATGATTGTTGTTGTAAATAGTTTGTTTATCGTGTTTACTGCCTTTACATATTTTCTTTGTGGTTTTGGATCCTGGGGGCATGTGTAATTTCGGGGATACTTTTTTAGGGGAATTATTCCATTAACTTTAGGATACGAGAAACGTCCTTATTTAATTGAAACGTAGGTGTGTTTGGTACTAGAGTTCCACATGTGTTCTTGCGCGTGCGCATAGAGTTGTTTTGACCAGTAAGATTCATTCCATCTCAGCGTGAGCTCCGTTCCGTGAGCAGAAATTGGACTTCCGGTTTTCGAGCTAGCAGAAATAAGGTTTCCGGTTGCCTTCAAAATAAGATCTACATTTTTTTATATTTTTTAAAAGACACAAATCTATTTTAAAAATACATTTATGATGTATGCCTTTTAAATGAATCATACTAAAACACTTCCAAGTGGCAAGTTTAAAAAAAGGACACAATTGTATATAAAAAATACATTTATGATGTACAGTATGTCTTTTTAAATGGCTTAGATCACTTCTAAGTGCCAGGTTGTTCCAGATTGAGGCTATTGACCCCCATCAAATGTGCACTTCACACCTAAATATGGGCCATTTGTAACAGGAATTTATTCAAAGGTTTGAAAACCACTGCATTTAGGTTAGAAACACTTTGAATGGTTAAAGGTAGGGTAAGTGATTTGCTTTGGTTAAAATTAGTGTTAAATAGCTCTATATTCTGATAGTACTCATTGATATAGAGTGTTTGTTCAGTATTAGGAGTCTCCTTGTCTCTCCACCTCTTTATTAAACAGGAAATGCATTTTCGTTTCAGTTTCAGTTTCATTTCCAATTTTATCCAACCAGGACAGAGAACTCAATCAGGATACAGATTAAACAAGTGAAATTGGAAGTGATGACACTAAGAAATGAGCAGATACAATTTGAACTGGAACACTATACAAATTAAGCTTAAAAATTGGTACTTTCTCCTGATTGGCTGAGACTTTGACACCTACCGAAAAATGTATTTTCTGTTTATTAAAGAGCTGGAGAGACAGGGAGACATCTGTTACTGAAAAACACTATATAGCAATGATTACTATCAGAATATAGTATTTTAACCTTTTAACAAAATACTTTTTGTTTTAACCAAAAAATATCACTTACCCTACCTTTAAGCATGCATTCTCTAATTAATGTTTGTCCTGCAAGTGTAAAGTGTAACCTCAAAACCTTATATTATTGCTTTCGTTTTTCCCTGCTAAATGTCTCTCCTTTCATTCTGCTGTAGTTAGGTAATAATTATGTTATCAGTCCAACCCTGATTTTAAAGCAGACGCCTAGAATTACATAATTACAAGACGGTGCTTAGTGCCGGAACTTCTGAGGTACGCACGCGTTCGGGGAGACCCCCTCTACACCGCCACACTCTCCGCTAAGCGGCACTAAGGTGTAGACAAAAGTGGCGGGCCGTCCAGTGAGGTCAGGGGTCAGAAAAGGGCCGTTTTCAGTGCATAGCCTATACAAATTGGACACTGGACAGGAGACGGAGCTTAGTGCCGGAACTTCTGAGGTACGCACGCGTTCGAGGAGACCCCCTCTACACCGCCACACTCTCCGCTAAGCGGCACTAAGGTGGAGACAAAAGTGGCGGGCCGTCCAGTGAGGTCAGGGGTCAGAAAAGGGCCTTTTTCAGTGCATAGCCTATACAAATTGCACACTGGACAGGAGACGGTGCTTAGTGCCGGAACTTCCGAGGTACGCACGCGTTCGGGGAGACCCCCTCTACACCGCCACACTCTCCGCTAAGCGGCACTAAGGTGTAGACAAAAGTGGCGGGCCGTCCAGTGAGGTCAGGGGTCAGAAACGCAAACGCGGTCATTGGACGCAACCCCACACAACCACACACAACCACACACAATAAAATAATACAGACAAGGCTTTGAAAGTTTAAAAAAAAGACCTTTTAATTACTCTTTACTAATAAAACAGTGTACAAATTATCAAAAAAAATAATAAATAAAGTTTCCAATATTTGTTTTTAAACATTGCCAATTGTCTTAAGGTGGACTGAGAGGCTACTTTAGTAGTTGAGTAGTCAGATTTGATCAATTTACTTTATGTGTGTGTGTGTGTGTGTGTGTTAATAACACCACTCATTATTCAAACACAAATCTATTTTAAAAATACATTTATGATGTATGCCTTTTAAATGGCTCATACTAAAACACTTCCAAGTGGCAAGTTTAAAAAAAGGACACAATTGTATATAAAAAATACATTTATGATGTACAGTATGTCTTTTTAAATGGCTTAGATCACTTCTAAGTGCCAGGTTGTTCCAGATTGAGGCTATTGACCCCCATCAAATGTGCACTTCACACCTAAATATGGGCCATTTGTAACAGGAATTTATTCAAAGATTTGAAAACCACTGCATTTAGGTTAGAAACACTTTGAATGGTTAAGCATGCATTCTCTAATTAATGTTTGTTGTTGCCTACATAATAGGTTCCTTTTACATAGCCATGTTGTTCTTTGCTATTTTACTTCATGTATGAAGTATCAAGTATGTTAAAATTGTATGAATGTACCTATGTAAACTCAGTTTACACATCATTTGCACTCAAAGGACTACAACGGGAATAACCTCTTGAGCTTTTTTGTTTTATCCTTTTGACAGATTATGTACAAAATACAAATATATGGTCATGCATGTATGCACGTTTTGTCAATAAAAACATAAATCAATCACCACAATTTCTCCATGGCATGAATATATCCAGTTTTCAGTACTTGTACTTCTATTCCACTACATCTCAGAGGCAAATGTTGTACTTTTACTCAATTACAATTATTTGAAAACGTTTTAGTTATTAGTTACTTTGTAGATTTTGATTATTATCAAAACATTTATTATTACAAAACATGCATTAACCACTTCAACCCTAGGGGAGAACGGGATAAGATGAACCACTTTTTACTTATGTTGACCTCTAGGCAAGGAAAAATGAGATGGAAGTGAAATCTAAACATCTACATCTATATTTTGCATTTTCAAGTTCAAACTTGAACAAATAATGTATTCACGTATCAACAATAATTTAATAACACATTTCCCTTTTGCAAATAGTCTCATCTATTTTCTTAATGGTATTTAAACAATATAAAACCAATTAAATAATGTTTGTTATTCAGAACCTTTTAATATTTGCAATTGTTAATACAATATTGAAAACTTCTCTTAAATGAGTGTATTCATCCAAATGAAAGGTCATACAGCATAATTTGAGAAGCAAAGACATAATAAAAAATATGAATGGTGATTAATATTAGGATAATTGGTTCAATTTACCCCAAGGCATTTGGTTCATCTTGCCCCATGGCAACCATTTTGACCTAACCTGGCTAGCTTAATGCTTCAGGCTAATCTTTTAACTTATTAAAGTTAGTCCCCTTAAGGTTATATGTTTTAGTGAAGCAGGAGTGAGACTGTGGCACGATGTGATTAAGGACAGCGCTGCATCATGGGATGCCACTGGGGGAATCATTAAGAGTAAATTAACAAAGAAAAGGATTTTGTATTATGAGATTGTAGTAAGTTCATCCACTTCGTCCGCTTCAACTCCTGTAGCATTTATGATCAGTGAACAACACACCCAGACTGCTGTAGAGGAGCTCCTCACGGAATTGAGGTGCAAAGAGAAGGAGATATTTGGTGCCAACACAACACCCATGCAGATTAATAGTGATAGGTCCATAGTGCTTTTGAAAGCCAGTATGCATATCTTCAATGGAGATAGCATGAAAATGTACTTGTTACGCTGCTGGAGAATAGTGAATGGAAAGGCAGATTGCAAAGATTTGAATTTTTGTACCATACGAGCATGTAAGAGTCATCTGATGAAACAGGCAAGTCACATTTGCAAACAACAGTACTTTAAAAGAGATTATAGGTTTAAATTGGCTATGTTCATCTTCAGCACTTTAGTTAATGCCAAAACACTGAAACAAGCAGGTAATATAGTATCTGCTGCTTGTATTGTACTTGGTAGCAAAAGGAACTCCAGCGAGGTGAAAGCTAGTATTGACCGCATTGAGTATGAAACACAGAAGCTGCCAGGAATTGCAGGAATTATTGATAAAGAGCATGATCGAAAAGACAATTCATATGACACTGCGGTTGATGATATATTTGACTTGACTGCTGATGTTTGTGAAGGAACATCTCCCTTCAAAGACTATTTTGAACAACTAAGGGCTACAGCCAATAATACAATTAAAACCAGCAATGACACAGGTGAAAATCAATACCATGGAGAAACTATTTTAAACAAACTGTTCTCAAACCTCCTCCCAACTATTCCAATATGGTCAGATCTACTCTCAGGTGATTTGCAGCGATTCTCTGGAGCCTATGCGGCACAAATAAACCATGGTAAGAAAAGCACAGCTATTAGTGAGGCCATGTTCAAAAACACAAAAGTGTTGCTTTTACGAAATGAGAAACACAGAATTGACGAATGTATACAGCGCATACGCTCACTATACAAGCAGTCAGCCATAGATTTCATTGCCAAAGTAGGCTACAGGATATCACAGGCATCACAGCGTCCACACCCACCACCTGTAGAAAAGTGGAACAAAAAAAAAACTCCGCCGCCACAGCTGAGATACTCTTATCAACATAAGCCACCAGCAGATTCAAAGATTTTCTTACAAAATGACAGCTCAGCAAGTGTGCCAGACAAAACAAAGGCACAAAACAGAGGCACAAATGAGGAAATATGCAATAGTATATGCAGGTTTGCAAATAATGAGAGTAATTGTTGGCTAAATGCAACCCTACAATCGATACTGCATCTGCAAGTAGTACAAGATAAATTGAAACAGTTGACACCTACTTATATGGTTGCGATGTCATCAATGCCAGGGAATTTAGCAGCTCTCATCCAAGCGTTTTTTCAAAATCCAGGGCACACATTTGATGCTAAAACAATCCATGGTGTCACTCAAGAATTAGTCAAGAGCATCCCAGCGTTGTCCTTGTCAATGCACAATGACCCACTAGATTTGATACACAAATTATTAATCTGGTTGCATGATTGTAGTGTCCAAACAACTGCTATGGCAAAACATACAGACAAAGCATTTCATGCGCGCCTACTGTTTTTGCATTACCACTGACACAGAAATGTGAGTCCCTCAATTCTCTTTTCGAACACACAATCATGGAAGGTGAAGGTCAACAGAGATGTACAGCATGTGGTTCAGCAATGAAGAGACAAATATGTTGGATTGATGCTCCTGATGTCATTACTCTTTCTGTGTCCCGTGTTGATAATGGTGGGACGGTGCTCCACACGCCTGTAGTCCCATCTGATATAATCGAAATTCCCATTCGTGACAGCAGTAAAATTAAGTATAAGTTGGGCTCAATCATTTGTCATGTAGGCTCAGTGGCCAAAGCCGGACACTTCTGGGCACATTTGCTTTATGACAATGTTGTAATTAGAGCAGATGATACAAATATAAACATCCTTCAACCAGCAAATGCATTGCAATTGGCAAAACCACATGGGTACATTTATTTCTATGTGAAATGTAATGATGCATCACTTAATGCTGGCATCACAATAGAGGACAATTTGGAAGATATTGGCCATGGTGTGGATGTGTTTTTTTGCAATGAAAGACCAAATCACAATATGTGTGAAGCCATACCATTACCAATACTAACATTTCTAAAACAGACATCTGCTTTCCAAAAATGTCACACACGGCTTGCAGCAGCAGCAGCAGCAGCAGCAGCAGCAGCAGCAGCAGCAGCAGCAGCAGCGCAGTCCCCAGCATTGTTTAACAAAGCGCTTGAGAAACTCAATGTTGCCAACACTCAGGTGGTGTCATTAGTGTCTCGGCAATTTTCTATGACAGACGTGTGCCACATATTAGACAGCTTTGTGGATGACACACTTGGGGCTCCTTTCCTTGGAAATGACCTGCTTTGCCTTAAAAGTCTTGGTCGCTATATTTGTACTCAATGTGGTGACCAGGCCGTACCATCTAGAAAGAACAAGTCACAACTCATAGTGCAGCCACTTGAAGTGTCACAAAAAGGCATCTTGGACGCAGTTGCAAAAACATTTCCTGCTCAACTTGACCAATGTAAAACATGTAAGCAGGACTTAAGCTTATCAACCTATAAAGTAATTCACAGCCCACAGTCTTTACTTCTCCTGCTAAGATCTGGTGCAGAAATTCCAAAAACGTTCACTCTCTCCTGTCTGTACCACCAACATGATTATGCTGTGTCCAGTATTTGTGCATTTTTTGATAAGTCACCATATGTGTCATTATACACCTGTAAAGACCAGCAATGGCATATCATGACAAATGCATCCAATGACACAGCAGGCTATACCTTTGAGCTGAAAAAAAAATACTGACCACAGCTAGTTTCTTTGTCGTGTCATACGAGAAAACGAATAGTGTGAAACTAATCAACTTTCCGCAGGTCAAACGAAAACATAAATGCACAGCCAGATGCAAACAACCCAAGCAGACAAGGGATAGAAAAGTGAGACCCATTTCAAAGCCAACTGTGAAGAATAACGGGTGGCTGAGTGATAAGACGATCGATGAGTACCATCAGCTCTTGCTTTCTGGTGTTGAAAAAAAAGCGTATTTGTCCCAGCACTTTTGTCAGCCAACAGTTACAGAGTACTTGGTGTGATGACATCAGTGTCCTGCCAGATGTACCACGAGCATCAGGCAATTGGTGGAATTATGAGTTGGTGATATTGCCTGTCAACGCAAATAAGTCCCATTGGGGAGCCATCGCGGTAGATTTCTCAAAAAAGACAGTGAAGGGTGATGTTATAGCATTAGATGTTGTGATAATGGATTCACTACGTGTGTATGAGCAAGACCTGGTTAAGGTATTTTTTCCACTGCAAAAGTACTTAGCCTTGTTGCGCCCATGACCGCGTTTGCGTTTCTGACCCCTGACCTCACTGGACGGCCCGCCACTTTTCAAAATACACCTGTGCCGCTTAGCGGAGAGTGTGGCGGTGTAGACGGGGTCTCCCCGAACGCGTGCGTACCTTGCAAGTTCCGGCACCAAGCTCCGTCTCCTGTCCAGTGTCCAATTTGTATAGGCTATGCACTGAAAAAGGCCCTTTTCTGACCCCTGACCTCACTGGACGGCCCGCCACTTTTCAAAATGCACCTGTGCCGCTTAGCGGAGCGTGTGGCGGTGTAGAGGGGGTCTCCCCGAACGCGTGCGTACCTTGCAAGTTCCGGCACCAAGCTCCGTCTCCTGTCCAGTGTCCAATTTGTATAGGCTATGCACTGAAAAAGGCCCTTTTCTGACCCCTGACCTCACTGGACGGCCCGCCACTTTTCAAAATGCACCTGTGCCGCTTAGCGGAGAGTGTGGCGGTGTAGAGGGGGTCTCCCCGAACGCGTGCGTACCTTGCAAGTTCCGGCACCAAGCTCCGTCTCCTGTCCAGTGTCCAATTTGTATAGGCTATGCACTGAAAAAGGCCCTTTTCTGACCCCTGACCTCACTGGACAGCCCGCCACTTTTCAAAATGCACCTGTGCCGCTTAGCGGAGCGTGTGGCGGTGTAGAGGGGGTCTCCCCGAACGCGTGCGTACCTTGCAAGTTCCGGCACCAAGCTCCGTCTCCTGTCCAGTGTCCAATTTGTATAGGCTATGCACTGAAAAAGGCCCTTTTCTGACCCCTGACCTCACTGGACGGCCCGCCACTTTTCAAAATGCACCTGTGCCGCTTAGCGGAGCGTGTGGCGGTGTAGAGGGGGTCTCCCCGAACGCGTGCGTACCTTGCAAGTTCCAGCACCAAGCTCCGTCTCCTGTCCAGTGTCCAATTTGTATAGGCTATGCACTGAAAAAGGCCCTTTTCTGACCCCTGACCTCACTGGACGGCCCGCCACTTTTCAAAATGCACCTGTGCCGCTTAGCGGAGAGTGTGGCGGTGTAGAGGGGGTCTCCCCGAACGCGTGCGTACCTTGCAAGTTCCGGCACCAAGCTCCGTCTCCTGTCCAGTGTCCAATTTGTATAGGCTATGCACTGAAAAAGGCCCTTTTCTGACCCCTGACCTCACTGGACAGCCCGCCACTTTTCAAAATGCACCTGTGCCGCTTAGCGGAGCGTGTGGCGGTGTAGAGGGGGTCTCCCCGAACGCGTGCGTACCTTGCAAGTTCCGGCACCAAGCTCCGTCTCCTGTCCAGTGTCCAATTTGTATAGGCTATGCACTGAAAAAGGCCCTTTTCTGACCCCTGACCTCACTGGACGGCCCGCCACTTTTCAAAATGCACCTGTGCCGCTTAGCGAAGAGTGTGGCGGTGTAGAGGGGGTCTCCCCGAACGCGTGCGTACCTTGCAAGTTCCGGCACCAAGCTCCGTCTCCTGTCCAGTGTCCAATTTGTATAGGCTATGCACTGAAAAAGGCCCTTTTCTGACCCCTGACCTCACTGGACAGCCCGCCACTTTTCAAAATGCACCTGTGCCGCTTAGCGGAGCATGTGGCGGTGTAGAGGGGGTCTCCCCGAACGCGTGCGTACCTTGCAAGTTCCGGCACCAAGCTCCGTCTCCTGTCCAGTGTCCAATTTGTATAGGCTATGCACTGAAAAAGGCCCTTTTCTGACCCCTGACCTCACTGGACGGCCCGCCACTTTTCAAAATGCACCTGTGCCGCTTAGCGGAGCGTGTGGCGGTGTAGAGGGGGTCTCCCCGAACGCGTGCGTACCTTGCAAGTTCCAGCACCAAGCTCCGTCTCCTGTCCAGTGTCCAATTTGTATAGGCTATGCACTGAAAAAGGCCCTTTTCTGACCCCTGACCTCACTGGACGGCCCGCCACTTTTCAAAATGCACCTGTGCCGCTTAGCGGAGAGTGTGGCGGTGTAGAGGGGGTCTCCCCGAACGTGTGCGTACCTTGCAAGTTCCAGCACCAAGCTCCGTCTCCTGTCCAGTGTCCAATTTGTATAGGCTATGCACTGAAAAAGGCCCTTTTCTGACCCCTGACCTCACTGGACGGCCCGCCACTTTTCAAAATGCACCTGTGCCGCTTAGCGGAGCGTGTGGCGGTGTAGAGGGGGTCTCCCCGAACGCGTGCGTACCTTGCAAGTTCCGGCACCAAGCTCCGTCTCCTGTCCAGTGTCCAATTTGTATAGGCTATGCACTGAAAAAGGCCCTTTTCTGACCCCTGACCTCACTGGACAGCCCGCCACTTTTCAAAATGCACCTGTGCCGCTTAGCGGAGCGTGTGGCGGTGTAGAGGGGGTCTCCCCGAACGCGTGCGTACCTTGCAAGTTCCGGCACCAAGCTCCGTCTCCTGTCCAGTGTCCAATTTGTATAGGCTATGCACTGAAAAAGGCCCTTTTCTGACCCCTGACCTCACTGGACGGCCCGCCACTTTTCAAAATGCACCTGTGCCGCTTAGCGGAGAGTGTGGCGGTGTAGAGGGGGTCTCCCCGAACGCGTGCGTACCTTGCAAGTTCCAGCACCAAGCTCCGTCTCCTGTCCAGTGTCCAATTTGTATAGGCTATGCACTGAAAAAGGCCCTTTTCTGACCCCTGACCTCACTGGACGGCCCGCCACTTTTCAAAATGCACCTGTGCCGCTTAGCGGAGAGTGTGGCGGTGTAGAGGGGGTCTCCCCGAACGTGTGCGTACCTTGCAAGTTCCAGCACCAAGCTCCGTCTCCTGTCCAGTGTCCAATTTGTATAGGCTATGCACTGAAAAAGGCCCTTTTCTGACCCCTGACCTCACTGGACGGCCCGCCACTTTTCAAAATGCACCTGTGCCGCTTAGCGGAGCGTGTGGCGGTGTAGAGGGGGTCTCCCCGAACGCGTGCGTACCTTGCAAGTTCCGGCACCAAGCTCCGTCTCCTGTCCAGTGTCCAATTTGTATAGGCTATGCACTGAAAAAGGCCCTTTTCTGACCCCTGACCTCACTGGACAGCCCGCCACTTTTCAAAATGCACCTGTGCCGCTTAGCGGAGCGTGTGGCGGTGTAGAGGGGGTCTCCCCGAACGCGTGCGTACCTTGCAAGTTCCTTGCACTGAAAAAGGCCCTTTTCTGACCCCTGACCTCACTGGACGGCCCGCCACTTTTCAAAATGCACCTGTGCCGCTTAGCGAAGAGTGTGGCGGTGTAGAGGGGGTCTCCCCGAACGCGTGCGTACCTTGCAAGTTCCGGCACCAAGCTCCGTCTCCTGTCCAGTGTCCAATTTGTATAGGCTATGCACTGAAAAAGGCCCTTTTCTGACCCCTGACCTCACTGGACAGCCCGCCACTTTTCAAAATGCACCTGTGCCGCTTAGCGGAGCGTGTGGCGGTGTAGAGGGGGTCTCCCCGAACGCGTGCGTACCTTGCAAGTTCCGGCACCAAGCTCCGTCTCCTGTCCAGTGTCCAATTTGTATAGGCTATGCACTGAAAAAGGCCCTTTTCTGACCCCTGACCTCACTGGACGGCCCGCCACTTTTCAAAATGCACCTGTGCCGCTTAGCGGAGCGTGTGGCGGTGTAGAGGGGGTCTCCCCGAACGCGTGCGTACCTTGCAAGTTCCAGCACCAAGCTCCGTCTCCTGTCCAGTGTCCAATTTGTATAGGCTATGCACTGAAAAAGGCCCTTTTCTGACCCCTGACCTCACTGGACGGCCCGCCACTTTTCAAAATGCACCTGTGCCGCTTAGCGGAGAGTGTGGCGGTGTAGAGGGGGTCTCCCCGAACGTGTGCGTACCTTGCAAGTTCCAGCACCAAGCTCCGTCTCCTGTCCAGTGTCCAATTTGTATAGGCTATGCACTGAAAAAGGCCCTTTTCTGACCCCTGACCTCACTGGACGGCCCGCCACTTTTCAAAATGCACCTGTGCCGCTTAGCGGAGCGTGTGGCGGTGTAGAGGGGGTCTCCCCGAACGCGTGCGTACCTTGCAAGTTCCGGCACCAAGCTCCGTCTCCTGTCCAGTGTCCAATTTGTATAGGCTATGCACTGAAAAAGGCCCTTTTCTGACCCCTGACCTCACTGGACGGCCCGCCACTTTTCAAAATGCACCTGTGCCGCTTAGCGGAGAGTGTGGCGGTGTAGAGGGGGTCTCCCCGAACGTGTGCGTACCTTGCAAGTTCCAGCACCAAGCTCCGTCTCCTGTCCAGTGTCCAATTTGTATAGGCTATGCACTGAAAAAGGCCCTTTTCTGACCCCTGACCTCACTGGACGGCCCGCCACTTTTCAAAATGCACCTGTGCCGCTTAGCGGAGCGTGTGGCGGTGTAGAGGGGGTCTCCCCGAACGCGTGCGTACCTTGCAAGTTCCGGCACCAAGCTCCGTCTCCTGTCCAGTGTCCAATTTGTATAGGCTATGCACTGAAAAAGGCCCTTTTCTGACCCCTGACCTCACTGGACGGCCCGCCACTTTTCAAAATGCACCTGTGCCGCTTAGCGGAGAGTGTGGCGGTGTAGAGGGGGTCTCCCCGAACGCGTGCGTACCTTGCAAGTTCCGGCACCAAGCTCCGTCTCCTGTCCAGTGTCCAATTTGTATAGGCTATGCACTGAAAAAGGCCCTTTTCTGACCCCTGACCTCACTGGACAGCCCGCCACTTTTCAAAATGCACCTGTGCCGCTTAGCGGAGCGTGTGGCGGTGTAGAGGGGGTCTCCCCGAACGCGTGCGTACCTTGCAAGTTCCGGCACCAAGCTCCGTCTCCTGTCCAGTGTCCAATTTGTATAGGCTATGCACTGAAAAAGGCCCTTTTCTGACCCCTGACCTCACTGGACGGCCCGCCACTTTTCAAAATGCACCTGTGCCGCTTAGCGGAGCGTGTGGCGGTGTAGAGGGGGTCTCCCCGAACGCGTGCGTACCTTGCAAGTTCCAGCACCAAGCTCCGTCTCCTGTCCAGTGTCCAATTTGTATAGGCTATGCACTGAAAAAGGCCCTTTTCTGACCCCTGACCTCACTGGACGGCCCGCCACTTTTCAAAATGCACCTGTGCCGCTTAGCGGAGCGTGTGGCGGTGTAGAGGGGGTCTCCCCGAACGCGTGCGTACCTTGCAAGTTCCGGCACCAAGCTCCGTCTCCTGTCCAGTGTCCAATTTGTATAGGCTATGCACTGAAAAAGGCCCTTTTCTGACCCCTGACCTCACTGGACAGCCCGCCACTTTTCAAAATGCACCTGTGCCGCTTAGCGGAGCGTGTGGCGGTGTAGAGGGGGTCTCCCCGAACGCGTGCGTACCTTGCAAGTTCCTTGCACTGAAAAAGGCCCTTTTCTGACCCCTGACCTCACTGGACGGCCCGCCACTTTTCAAAATGCACCTGTGCCGCTTAGCGAAGAGTGTGGCGGTGTAGAGGGGGTCTCCCCGAACGCGTGCGTACCTTGCAAGTTCCGGCACCAAGCTCCGTCTCCTGTCCAGTGTCCAATTTGTATAGGCTATGCACTGAAAAAGGCCCTTTTCTGACCCCTGACCTCACTGGACAGCCCGCCACTTTTCAAAATGCACCTGTGCCGCTTAGCGGAGCGTGTGGCGGTGTAGAGGGGGTCTCCCCGAACGCGTGCGTACCTTGCAAGTTCCGGCACCAAGCTCCGTCTCCTGTCCAGTGTCCAATTTGTATAGGCTATGCACTGAAAAAGGCCCTTTTCTGACCCCTGACCTCACTGGACGGCCCGCCACTTTTCAAAATGCACCTGTGCCGCTTAGCGGAGCGTGTGGCGGTGTAGAGGGGGTCTCCCCGAACGCGTGCGTACCTTGCAAGTTCCAGCACCAAGCTCCGTCTCCTGTCCAGTGTCCAATTTGTATAGGCTATGCACTGAAAAAGGCCCTTTTCTGACCCCTGACCTCACTGGACGGCCCGCCACTTTTCAAAATGCACCTGTGCCGCTTAGCGGAGAGTGTGGCGGTGTAGAGGGGGTCTCCCCGAACGTGTGCGTACCTTGCAAGTTCCAGCACCAAGCTCCGTCTCCTGTCCAGTGTCCAATTTGTATAGGCTATGCACTGAAAAAGGCCCTTTTCTGACCCCTGACCTCACTGGACGGCCCGCCACTTTTCAAAATGCACCTGTGCCGCTTAGCGGAGCGTGTGGCGGTGTAGAGGGGGTCTCCCCGAACGCGTGCGTACCTTGCAAGTTCCGGCACCAAGCTCCGTCTCCTGTCCAGTGTCCAATTTGTATAGGCTATGCACTGAAAAAGGCCCTTTTCTGACCCCTGACCTCACTGGACGGCCCGCCACTTTTCAAAATGCACCTGTGCCGCTTAGCGGAGAGTGTGGCGGTGTAGAGGGGGTCTCCCCGAACGTGTGCGTACCTTGCAAGTTCCAGCACCAAGCTCCGTCTCCTGTCCAGTGTCCAATTTGTATAGGCTATGCACTGAAAAAGGCCCTTTTCTGACCCCTGACCTCACTGGACGGCCCGCCACTTTTCAAAATGCACCTGTGCCGCTTAGCGGAGCGTGTGGCGGTGTAGAGGGGGTCTCCCCGAACGCGTGCGTACCTTGCAAGTTCCGGCACCAAGCTCCGTCTCCTGTCCAGTGTCCAATTTGTATAGGCTATGCACTGAAAAAGGCCCTTTTCTGACCCCTGACCTCACTGGACAGCCCGCCACTTTTCAAAATGCACCTGTGCCGCTTAGCGGAGCGTGTGGCGGTGTAGAGGGGGTCTCCCCGAACGCGTGCGTACCTTGCAAGTTCCTTGCACTGAAAAAGGCCCTTTTCTGACCCCTGACCTCACTGGACGGCCCGCCACTTTTCAAAATGCACCTGTGCCGCTTAGCGAAGAGTGTGGCGGTGTAGAGGGGGTCTCCCCGAACGCGTGCGTACCTTGCAAGTTCCGGCACCAAGCTCCGTCTCCTGTCCAGTGTCCAATTTGTATAGGCTATGCACTGAAAAAGGCCCTTTTCTGACCCCTGACCTCACTGGACAGCCCGCCACTTTTCAAAATGCACCTGTGCCGCTTAGCGGAGCGTGTGGCGGTGTAGAGGGGGTCTCCCCGAACGCGTGCGTACCTTGCAAGTTCCGGCACCAAGCTCCGTCTCCTGTCCAGTGTCCAATTTGTATAGGCTATGCACTGAAAAAGGCCCTTTTCTGACCCCTGACCTCACTGGACGGCCCGCCACTTTTCAAAATGCACCTGTGCCGCTTAGCGGAGCGTGTGGCGGTGTAGAGGGGGTCTCCCCGAACGCGTGCGTACCTTGCAAGTTCCAGCACCAAGCTCCGTCTCCTGTCCAGTGTCCAATTTGTATAGGCTATGCACTGAAAAAGGCCCTTTTCTGACCCCTGACCTCACTGGACGGCCCGCCACTTTTCAAAATGCACCTGTGCCGCTTAGCGGAGAGTGTGGCGGTGTAGAGGGGGTCTCCCCGAACGTGTGCGTACCTTGCAAGTTCCAGCACCAAGCTCCGTCTCCTGTCCAGTGTCCAATTTGTATAGGCTATGCACTGAAAAAGGCCCTTTTCTGACCCCTGACCTCACTGGACGGCCCGCCACTTTTCAAAATGCACCTGTGCCGCTTAGCGGAGCGTGTGGCGGTGTAGAGGGGGTCTCCCCGAACGCGTGCGTACCTTGCAAGTTCCGGCACCAAGCTCCGTCTCCTGTCCAGTGTCCAATTTGTATAGGCTATGCACTGAAAAAGGCCCTTTTCTGACCCCTGACCTCACTGGACAGCCCGCCACTTTTCAAAATGCACCTGTGCCGCTTAGCGGAGCGTGTGGCGGTGTAGAGGGGGTCTCCCCGAACGCGTGCGTACCTTGCAAGTTCCGGCACCAAGCTCCGTCTCCTGTCCAGTGTCCAATTTGTATAGGCTATGCACTGAAAAAGGCCCTTTTCTGACCCCTGACCTCACTGGACGGCCCGCCACTTTTCAAAATGCACCTGTGCCGCTTAGCGGAGAGTGTGGCGGTGTAGAGGGGGTCTCCCCGAACGCGTGCGTACCTTGCAAGTTCCGGCACCAAGCTCCGTCTCCTGTCCAGTGTCCAATTTGTATAGGCTATGCACTGAAAAAGGCCCTTTTCTGACCCCTGACCTCACTGGACGGCCCGCCACTTTTCAAAATGCACCTGTGCCGCTTAGCGGAGCGTGTGGCGGTGTAGAGGGGGTCTCCCCGAACGTGTGCGTACCTTGCAAGTTCCAGCACCAAGCTCCGTCTCCTGTCCAGTGTCCAATTTGTATAGGCTATGCACTGAAAAAGGCCCTTTTCTGACCCCTGACCTCACTGGACGGCCCGCCACTTTTCAAAATGCACCTGTGCCGCTTAGCGGAGCGTGTGGCGGTGTAGAGGGGGTCTCCCCGAACGCGTGCGTACCTTGCAAGTTCCGGCACCAAGCTCCGTCTCCTGTCCAGTGTCCAATTTGTATAGGCTATGCACTGAAAAAGGCCCTTTTCTGACCCCTGACCTCACTGGACGGCCCGCCACTTTTCAAAATGCACCTGTGCCGCTTAGCGGAGAGTGTGGCGGTGTAGAGGGGGTCTCCCCGAACGCGTGCGTACCTTGCAAGTTCCGGCACCAAGCTCCGTCTCTGTCCAGTGTCCAATTTGTATAGGCGCACTGAAAAGGCCCTTTTCTGACCCCTGACCTCACTGGACGGCCCGCCACTTTTCAAAATGCACCTGTGCCGCTTAGCGGAGCGTGTGGCGGTGTAGAGGGGGTCTCCCCGAACGCGTGCGTACCTTGCAAGTTCCAGCACCAAGCTCCGTCTCCTGTCCAGTGTCCAATTTGTAGAGGCTATGCACTGAAAAAGGCCCTTTTCTGACCCCTGACCTCACTGGACGGCCCGCCACTTTTCAAAATGCACCTGTGCCGCTTAGCGGAGAGTGTGGCGGTGTAGAGGGGGTCTCCCCGAACGTGTGCGTACCTTGCAAGTTCCAGCACCAAGCTCCGTCTCCTGTCCAGTGTCCAATTTGTATAGGCTATGCACTGAAAAAGGCCCTTTTCTGACCCCTGACCTCACTGGACGGCCCGCCACTTTTCAAAATGCACCTGTGCCGCTTAGCGGAGAGTGTGGCGGTGTAGAGGGGGTCTCCCCGAACGTGTGCGTACCTTGCAAGTTCCGGCACCAAGCTCCGTCTCCTGTCCAGTGTCCAATTTGTATAGGCTATGCACTGAAAAAGGCCCTTTTCTGACCCCTGACCTCACTGGACGGCCCGCCACTTTTCAAAATGCACCTGTGCCGCTTAGCGGAGCGTGTGGCGGTGTAGAGGGGGTCTCCCCGAACGCGTGCGTACCTTGCAAGTTCCGGCACCAAGCTCCGTCTCCTGTCCAGTGTCCAATTTGTATAGGCTATGCACTCCTTTGAACAGCATTTATCCATTTAGATAAATTATTAATGTTTTAAATCCGTTTTTGTTACACAGTAACATAATATGTGTTATATAGCTTCGTTTAAATGCTTAATTTATAGTTTTAATGTGCAAATGAACCGTTTTTCAATGGTTTTCAATGGTTTCTTTTTACTCTAGAGGGTACTCTTATTCTGAAGAGATCGTCAACCGGAAGTCTTATTTCTGCTCCGTTATTTCTGCTCACGGAACACAGATCTCAGCGTGAGAGAGCGTTAGCACGTAGATTGAGAGCTGGTAAGGCAATTGTGCACGAAAATTATACATTATTCTGTGTGGAAAAACTCTTTTATTGTACTCATATGTTGTCAATATATTTATGCATGTTTACGTAATATTAATGGTATTTTCCTTCTTGTGGTTTTGTGTTTTTCTGTTAAATAACCTGCTGCTACATTCACGTCACCTCATGCAACCATTAGCACCCATTTAAGAGTTCTAATCTGTGTAGATTCTCTAGGGCTGGCTGCAATACTGTACAAGTGATAGTTTAGTTAGGTAACCATGTGTGTTTATGTGAGTGTGTGTTATTATAGTTAATAAATTACCAAAAGGCAGTATTGGTGTTAGTGTTGTTGTTGTCGAGTGGTTTACATCAATCATACGTGTGTACGTCCCTGGACCAAGGGGAAGATCTGAAGTTAGGTTGAGCTTTAGATATCGGTACAGACAGTTATTTAACAGCCAGCCCATGCGACGAGAAAAGTACGGAGATTGGTGTTGTTATCGGAGTAGCCTTTCACGTGAGGAGTGGCTAGGCTAGCTCAACGTCGTGGGGTCCAGTGTCGACGGAGGCTCGTCGTGGGAGAGGCGAAACGTCATCATGCCTGCCCAACTCGACGCCAAACCAACCCCCACGAGGATGGGAGGGATTTCGGTTCCGAGTCGGACAAGCAACGTCGAGGACGCGCGGGAGAGCCAGCTGTTTCACCAAGAGCTGACTACGCGGTGCTGCGACCCAGTCCGAGAGGAGGACGCGCTCGGCTGGCCGACAACAATCACCAAACACATCTGTTGTGCTGAGTCGCAGAGAGCAGAGCACCGGCTAAGTGGCTAGTGGCTAAGCTAGCAGTTTGAATGGGACGTTTACGGCCGTATTAGCTAAATCTGGCATTTAAAAAAAAAAGAATTTATATCGAATATCTTAAATACAATGAGACAAACACATTTAGGCTCTCTACCTGTGCTCAAACAAGCATGACAGCACACAATAAAAAATATAAACATGTTGTGTTGATGAGACCGAGTGTGGATGAGAATCAGCGTTGCCATGTCGGCTTATTATAAGCGACTTTGGGCAGAACTTTTTCTGGCTTTTTCTGTAAAGTTGCTTGTAAAATTGGTAGTTGCGGGTTGCGTTTTTTTTGTGTGGCTTATTTATAAAGTGTTCTTGCTTATTTAGGCTTGCTTCCAATTTTTTTATTTTTATTTAAACCAGTGGTCTTCAAATATTTTCATGAAAATGTTCTGTGCCAGGGAGCATTTGTGGTGTTAGAATGTTTAAAAAAAAAAAAAAAGTATTTATTTTATTGCAAGAGTTTATTTTAAATAGCCTATGTACAAGCTCACGTGAGCTTGTAGATCGGCTATTTTCAAGTAGCTGATGTCACTAAGCCACTTCTTTTGGGCTTGTTTTCATAGACCTGGTTGCTTATTTCTCTCGCAAAATCTGGCAACACAGTTCCGTTCAGTTCACTTACTAGCTCAATGATTAATAAACGAACAGTATAATAATAATAATAATACTTCGCTAATAATATCAATAATATATAAATAATCAGTACTCAAGATGACTATATTTTATTTTCGGTTCAGGTGAACCAGTCTATGAAATGAATGATTGTGACTCTGACTGGGCACACTGTCATTACATGATCTATTCTGGGGCACAGATGTAATGACATTTTTTCCAGGTAGCGTGCCTTTGCATCCGCGTTCAGCTTCTCTCTGTATGGTATGTCTCTGTCACGCATTGTGTGTGTATGTGTTGTAGACTTTACACAGACTGTGTGTTCAGGAGACGTTGTGAGTAGCTGTCAATGTTGTTGATACGACCCTAAATAAGATGGCCGCCGAAATACGTCACTGGTAGCTAGGCTCCTCCTCGACTCCTCCCTATGCCCATTCTCTTATAGAGAGGAGTTATTTTAAAGATTTTTTTGGCCATCTTGGACGCCATCTTGAAAATAACACCTTTCCAGTGCTCAAACTTTGGTAAACTTTTAGTATGTTATTAAGGACACCTAATACTGCAAGAAACAGCTGAAAGACGTTTTGTTGCAATTTGTTTTGGGTGAGGTGCTTTTTTTTCATAACTACAGCCGCCTATCCTGGCTATATCGCTTTATGGACCGGAGCTGTCTGTCATGGAATTTTAAACAGTGGTGTAAAAAATAGTAAAGGAGACAGGTTGACACAGCAGGAGTTTTGCACCCACCTGAGAATTAGAAATAGAATCCAACGTTATTATTTGATCATTGGCAAGCATTTGCATTTAGTCTTGTCTCAAGTTACTTGAGACATATGGTTGGCCTCAATTCAATAGGTCAAGTCCATCATAATATATTGTAGGCATATAAAATGCTAATCATTTTGAGCTGAAATTAGTTGAACAAATTGACAGTTTAGAGTCGGATGTTCTCCACATTTAAAGCAGGAACCTTCAGTAAACGGCTGCATTACAGTTCCATTACTTACCATCACCAGAGAAGTGACCAATGACCACCGAAAAATATTGTTTTCTTTCCTTCTCTGCAGAATTCAGAATGCCTGTCAAATCCACTGGATTTATGGATCCGTATGATGTGTCTTAAGTGGCGGTGCCTTTTGGCGCCATCAATCGGACTCATCTTTTGATTCAAGCGCTGACGATATACAATGGGATGAACAATGGGCTGATGGTGGACAGAAAGAAGAGGGCACAAAGAGGGCCAAAGATAGAAGGTAAGTGTTACTGTTTACAGTATATCAAAGTAGATCCCAACATTTTTCATTTCATGAGCCCCAGTGGAGCAGGTGTATTGTAGTTTGCAAGGTCAAAGTTTAGCCCTACATTTACATTGTTCTTGTTTAGAATGACTGTAGGTGTAGCATCTCTGAGTCCTTTCTAGCTTCAGCTCTTTTTGAGTCAAACTACCTTATTTAATCACATCAGGTTTGCGGAGCTCGAGAATAACATGGAGACCATCCACAACGCCATGAAGGTCCGGGACATGGTCAAATGTTTGAAAGAGTTTAAGTGCCTACGTCAAGCCTTCCTCAAAATCCAAACCAAGGAGGGGTATCCCAACTTCTACATCCGTTTTCTGTCTTGGAAGATTTTATCGACGAGGTTAGTACGTGTTAGATTGCACGTCTAGTAATGGACTTCAAAATAAGACTGGAGCTTGAAATTTACAAGATTATTGTCAACAAATGTCACCCTTTTACACACATTCATACACTGATGGTGGAGGAAACCATGCAAGGCACCAACCTGCTCATCGGGAGCAATTAGGGGTTTAGCGTCTTGCTCAATGACACTTCGACACTAATTCTGGGGGATTGAACTGGGAACCTTACAGTTGCCATCCGGCCGCTCTAGGTTTTAGCCTTATTGATACAAGACTGTCATATATTATATTAGAATATGACCGATGACCGTGTTGATCCGAGGTTAGCTAGGTTGAAATGAGTTCCATTTCAAATCTATAGCTTGAGCTAACATCTTTAGAAGCTACGGTTGTCATCATGCTTTAGAAGTACCTTGTTATAGACGTTAGGTTGTGGTGATTAAAAAAAAAACACAAAAAAAAAAACGTTACAACACGTTCTTTACAGATTAGGGGGAAATGTCATTTTAATATGACGTCGGTCTTTAGAAGCCCAAAAGAAGCTAGTTTAAAGTGTTGTTGATACAAAAAGAAAACGTTACAAAACGTTCTTTGCCTGTGAAAAATGACATTTCCCCCTAATCCATTTAAAACGTCTCATTAGCTTGTTTTTATTTGAATCAATTGAATGTAACAACGGAATGTTGTCCTTCAAATCATGTGAAAAGGAACAGATCTACAAGCTAAAGAACCTTATCATGGGCTTAGCTTGTAGAACTGTTCTTTTTTTTTGCACAGACGTTGTACTAGCAGTTCAAGATGGTTTCTCTCTAGCTCGTAGACGTATTTATGATTCTGACGTTTTCAATCTACGAGAGTTGTAGGGTTCACGCCCCATGGAGACATAGACTTTCTGCACTATGCCCCGCAGACAATCCAAACGTGTACAAATTGAAAATAAAAGGTGCTTACCCCCAAGCCCCAAATGTTAACTGTCTCTACGCGGTAGTAGTTTAATGTAATAATCCATATCTTTCAATAAAGAAGTGTTTTAATGTCGTCTGTGGCCGATTCTGTCGGAAGTTCCCAATGGGCTGTGGTGACGGGTAGTGACAGGGCGCATTCGGTGAAACCCGGAATTACACTAAATGTAAAGAGGAAGTAAACGAGGGTGAAAAAATGGCGTTCGGCCACAGACGGCATTAAAACACTTCTTTATTGAAAGATATGGATTATTACATTAAACTACTACCGCGTAGAGACAGTTAACATTTGGGGCTTGGGGGTAGCATTTTCAAAATATTTGAAAACTTAAAATGAGACATTCTGCATAATGAGTACTTTCTACTTTTGGTACTTTGAGTACATTTCGATACTAATACTGTTACTCAAGTAAATGTTTAATTCTGGACTTTTACTTTTAACAAAGTACTTCTACATTGCAGTAATGATACATTTACTGAAGTAAAAAATGTGAGTACCTTTTCCACCACTATTTTTTGTAATCTTGTTTGAACTACATGTTTATTGTTCCCCCTCTCTCTCATATCTATCTAGGACCATGCCGTCTTGTTGTGTTGACCAGTGTCCTGAGGGCTCCATGGGCCTGAAGAAGGATTTGAAGGATGTAGATGACAGGTAAATAAACTCTCCAGCTCTTTGGGGTTTTATCCTTTTGACCAGTGGTTCTCAAAGTGGGGTCTAGGGACCCCCAGGGGTCATTGAGGGAGTTCCAGCGGGACCTTGACAGATCTGTAACAAATGGTAACGTTTGTAACCGTAAATGGTAACATAATGTACCGTACCCTTACGGGTCCATTTGGTTCCATTTGTACATACTCAGCGTTATCGTGGCCAAATCATGGTCACCAAACTGAGGCTCCTTGAAATGAAAAAAGTTTGACAACCACTGCTTTTGACAGATACTGTATGTACAAATAATATATGGTCATCTATATGCATTTTTGTTAATAAAAACATCAATATCAACAGCCTGCAGCGGTTGATGGCGGTGCAGCAGCTTCGAGCCAAGTACGGCATTAACATCAAAAAGGGGTTCAACGGAACCAAAGACACCATCTACCAACACGGTGAGTCTATGGATAAACAAATCTTTCTAACATGCAGTGTCATTTACTTGAATGTGTCATTTTCTCACTGAGTCTTGTATGAGCATGTGACGAATAAAACCTCTTGAATCTTGAGAACTCCAAGCACACTCACTCATCCCATCCCAGATTAAAGATCACATGTTGGTGCTTGAGTCTTAAAAGGCACATTCAATCAACTTGATTTATCATATTTTGTCATTTGTCTTATGAAATCTAAAATGCTGTTTAATGTATGTTTCCTCAGGTGAAGGTTTTTGGAGTACAGCTGGCGAGCCTACCTCAGTTTGAAACTGAACACGGTAGTGTACCAAGGTAAATGGAGCCAAAAATAATGTCAGTTAATGTTTCTGTTCAAAAGTATTTTTTTGCTAATTTCATTTCATGTGTGTGCTTCCTCAGGTTTCTAGTCGATGCCTGTAAGATGTTTCTGCTTCACGTAGATACAGAGGGTCTGTTCAGGAAGGCAGGATCCATTGTTCGTCTGAAAGCACTCACGGTGAGTCTAGTTGATTTTAGTATTAGTAGTAGATGTTCTTTTCGTATTGCTGTTTGTCCTGCGACCTTGACCCTGGGAGATGTCTAAATGACATGCTATCCAATCAGAGCTGGGCGATATGACTTTAAATCAATATCATGATTATTTCAAACTATAATTGTCTTAAACAGTGACATTTGCAGATCTACCAGCTCTGCTATTTTCACTATTTTTGCATCTCCTACCATTGTACAACGACATACTGTATAATACAGGGTTTGAGTGGTTAATCAGATAAATCGATTTAGTCTGTTAGACTATTTCATGTTGATTCATTGATATCAAAAACTAAATCATAAAAACTGGCCAGATTAAGTCTGTTACCGTTCTAAATATCGGTTTTGATGAATTGCCCAGACCTATATCCAATGCACATGTGTATAAATTAAGTCTAACGCAATGTTTCATTGTTTCTTCAGGCCAAGCTGGATGCAGGTGAGCAGTGTGTGTCCACGGCTATTCCCTGTGACGTGGCCGGCCTGGTGAAGCAATTCTTCAGGCAGCTGCCAGAACCCATTCTGCCCACAGAGCTGCATGAAGCGTTTCTGAAAGCCCAGCAGCTGAACGACGAGGAGGAACGCACCGCCGCCACATTGCTGCTGTCCTGCGCTCTGCCTCACAGAAACCGCTGCTTTTTCGACTTCCTCCAGAAGGTGTCCCAGAGGTAATATTAGACTGATGAAAGAGTGTTCACCAGCTTTTTTAATTAATGAATTATTTTACATGGCTTAATCTTATATTAAAAGAATATTAAACTTGTGAAAAATATGTCCACACATCCCAGCTCCATAATATGCATTTTAATCTTTATTTGCTAATGTTTCATCCGTCTGATCTTCAAGAACAGACTGTTTTCTGATCTTGAAGAAGGAGGGCAGACAGCCAAAACTTGATCAAATAAACATGAATTTATATGGAACTGGACTCATTCTTACATGACTTGTATAGACCATATACATCCCGTACTGTTAACATTGCCCTCACACCTGGTCTGACCCAATTGTCACTGTTGCCTTTATGCATATTTACCTTTTTATATCTTACTATTCTTTCAGATTTTGCTTATATTTTCTTCTATGTGAAATCAATGCACCCAATGAATCAAATTCCCAATGAATGGATTCCAATTCTAATTGTACTCTGTGATTGTTGTTTGTGCCTACCCTAGGAGAGCAGAGAATAAGATGGACAGCAGCAACCTGTCCGTCGTCTTCACGCCTAACTTCTTTCAATCTGGAGAGGGAACTGCCAAGATGAACGCCGGCACAGAGAAACGCCTTACGTTGCAGAGAGCAGTCATCCACTGCTTCATTGACAACGCTCAGGACTTTGGTACGCCTCTAGACGTCACAGTTCATTTCTAATCTATGCCATTAATTTGGACAACAACCACTTACACCCTATATACTCCCCCCTGTCGATCAACTAATCAATGACTTTTGTATTTTGTGATAGGTGCGTTACCACAGTTCGTCATGGAGAACGTTCCATCCATGTTGGCCAGTGAGGCCAGCACTCTGTCACCTCCTGAAGATGGACCCAAGGAATGCTTGGGGATGAAGAGGAAACGTAGGCGCAGGTTTGGAGGTATGATTACTTATTAATATGACAGAGAATGAAATTTAATTGTATTAAATGCAGATGTAACTATCTTTAAATGGTTTAAGTCAAGATATTATAAATGGTTTTGTTTGTTTCGCATTTCAGATGTGGTTAGTGGTGGTCTGATCTTCAAACTCATCAGAACACAGACATGTAGTCCCCAGTCAGCCACATATGGTAGGTATACCAAGTCTTCACTTCACCTGGTTTAAATGTTTTAATGAGCTTGTTTGCAAATTCTCTTCCTGTGCTTCAATATCTGCTCATTGTCTAACTTATCTTGGTGCAGAATGAGTTTGCAGATATGATCAAAGATCCTTAAATCCTATTATGCTGTTGGTACAATGATTTTTACATTTGACTTTTCCTCTGCAACGCCCAACTCCAACCTTGGCAGTATTTGAAATTTGTTGCTTTTCTCTCTTTAATAATTGCAGATTGTGGTCCCTCAGACGTTGTACTACTGAGCTACAGGCATGCAGTGGTCAACAGGTATGTATTTATTTTCATAGTATTATATATGTTGTATATTATAAAGCTTTCCTTTCTTGTGTTTCAACATGATCCTGACTCTCCATGATTGGGAAAGTTATCATACACTACACGTCTTTTATTTTTTATAAATTAACCGTACACGTAATCTGATTTATTGCATTAATTTGACTAATCTGATCTAATTTTTCAGCGTGGAAGAAAAGCAACTAGCTTTTCCAGACTCCAAAGTCAACCAGACAGAAGCACCTCGCAGGTCTCTACGCTCACGAGTTGGCCTGGGGACAAGAGGCAAATATGTTGTAAGTGTTGTTGCCTGAAAAACATTTACATTTCCCGACCACTTCGGTCTGCCACCTCGGGGCGACTGATTGCCTCGTCACTCAAGGGTCCTTCTGGCCGATCCACACGGTCACGACTCTTTTCTGTTCTGGCCCCACAGTGGTGGAATGAACTTCCCACTGATGTTAGGACAGCAGAGTCACTGCCCATATTTCGCCGCAGGCTGAAAACTCACCTCTTCAGGAAACACTACCCTTCCTCTCTGCCTGACCTACTTGTTGTTAACTAGTTGTACGAACGCTTGTTTTCTATTGTTGTATTGTTTATTGGATCTTGTTTAGTCTTAACAATCTTGTTTAGTCTCGATACACTTATTTGTTTTAGCTCATGCTCATTTGATTTAGCTATTTTGTCTCATCTGTTTAAGGAAATAGGTAGCTGATATATTGCACTTTTACCTTAGCGCTAGGTATACTCTTGGTTGCTTGTTTTTGCAGAAAATGCACTAAAGACTTCTGGTGATTAGTAGTTTTCGTTCCCTACCTATGTTGAATACACTTATTGTAAGTCGCTTTGGATAAAAGCGTCTGCTAAATGACTGTAATGTAATTTCAGATAAACTAATGACCAAATTGATTCAAATCGATGCCATATGTTGTTACATTTTATTAATCAAACATTAATCCTATATCTATCGTCTGTCAGATAGAAACCACATGTGTCCAAAACTGTTACTTTTCAGGATTCAAATTAAAAAATAACAACACGTTTCGAGCTTGTAGATCTGCTATTTAAAAAAAAAAAAATCCTGAAAAGTAACAGTTTTGGACATATGACATACAGTACTGTATTTGCACCCAACAGAGACGTTTCATTAGTGGGACTTCATTTTTTTTTTTAAATACTGTGTCAATCCTAATTTTGTATGATTTACAACGTTTTAACATTCAAACTGAAAGAATGTAATACATTTAACACCAGAAGGACGTCTTGAACTGAACTTTACTACTTCGGTTGCATGAGCTGTTAGGGGTTTATTTTTGGCATTTTTATCCTTTATTTAGATAGGAAAGTGTGAGGAGACACCAGAGCTGCCTGTAGGACAGGGAGAGGAGAGACCTGGATGGATGAAGAGACTTGCAAGGTTTATCCTTGTGATTCGCAAGACGTGGAGCTGCTGTCAGAGCCACCAGGTACCCCTTGGGGACATTTTCTTTTGCATCATACTGCTGTGTTGTGTAAAATTGTTTATGAGCAACAAACCCAATAATCCTGTTTCTTCTGAGTGAACCTGATCATCCTCTGAAGAACTAACTGAAACAGAATTAACATGATATTGCACTTGTTTAACATCTGTTGAGGCCCTTTTTAAGAACACGACTAACTAAAATGTTATCTCTCAATCTACTCAGGAGAGCACCAGCAGTTTCCGCACCACCGAAGACTAGGACTACAGCCCGGCTTTCCTGCGTAAGGGAAACAAGTCCAAGGGTGAGTATCCATACTAAAACGGCTTTGATGGAATTATAGCAGTGGTTCTCAAACTTTTAATGTCAAGGATCCTCACATGAAATGATCTTGACCGTGTGAATCAAGATCATTTCCACATTCACTCCAGTGTCAACAAAGGGCTGCAATTATCAATTATTTTCTTAAAGTTTTTTTTTTTTTATCAATTACAGTAGTTTAATTAACTGTTGCAACCCTACATCAAAGTCCTATTGTGGGATCCTTTGTTTTTAACTGACCTGAAATGTGTTTTCTCTTCCCTCTAGAACAAAGAGGTGGCAAGCTGGAGAGCAGAGCAGTCAGCAGACCTGGGCTGTTGGAAGAGTGAGCGAAGCCTGCAGGAGCTGGACATGTTGCTGGAGCAGCTGACCTCCCTCAGCCTGGTGCCTCGACGTCAGGCGCACAGGTGCAGTATCAAGACAAAAGATCGGCGACAAGGAGTGTGCGAAAAAGTACAATGACACCTGCAGGCTCCGATCTTCACGAGACAATATCAGTGCCTCCATGTTGATCTCATGCAGCTCCTTGGGCAGGACAAGAGAGCCACCTAACAGCAGCAGTACACCACCACTGTCTTGGTTGGTTCCTGTCTTGGTTGGTTCTGGCCTAGACGAGACTTTAAAGTGCCAATCCGGGCAAAAAGGCAGGTGATTGCCCTGTTTACGGACACTTGACAATTGTAGGAACCTCCAGACTGACACGTCGGTCTGGAAAGACTGTGTGATTCCAGTTGAATTTTTTTCATCAATGCTGGTGTCACAGGAGAGATCTGGGCATTACCTTTATCAATATTTCTGGAGGTTCGGGATCATCCTGGGGCTCAGAAGATGGTTTTGGAGATTTAAATGCTACACGCAAGATTAATACTTGATTATACTTTTGATCTTATTCATTTAATTATCTTTATTTACTTTATACATTGTCTGCAAGTTAGACAGCCAGTCTAGGGCATGGTCCTTTTTTAACCACTGCAACATTGGAACTAAGACATTAGTTCCAATGTTCCCAGTTAGAGGTTATACTAGTGTCAGCACCACTACAGCTACAGGTATTTGATGTATGGATGGACTGAACTGTTGATGCAGGTAAACTTTGTTTAACCACTATTGCTATTGTTTTTGATGCAGATGGAACAAGGCCAAAATGTTTGTGTATCTAGTGCACTGGTTTTCAACCCTTTTCATATCTAGGTCCATTATTTATAGGGCATTTGAGCCACAGACCAGCATTGACACAATTTCCCCAGCTTTTGATCACACATACACACATATACCGAGATGCACGTGCGTGCGCATGGGTGCGCTTTTCCACTTCGAAACACCTCCACTTCGACGCCCCGGGGGTCCGTGGAAACAATGAACATGTAACCTACAGCCATGATTGGGGAGAACATAGTGCTTGATCTTGGGATGATCATTATCATTTTATTTTCAATAATCGTTTCAATATTTTTTCTCTCTCCAAATGTGAATCATACATTTTTGAATCGTCTAATTTTCTATTGTACAGTCTTGAATCAATCAATTTGTCTCAAATGTACAGTCTTGAATCAGTCAATTTGTAATCAATTATTTGTTTGAAATGTACAGTCTTGAATCAGTCAATTAGTAATCAATTATTTGTTTGAAATGTACAGTCTTGAATCAGTCCATTTGTAATCAATTCTTTCTGTATAGTGTGTGTGTATATAGTTTAAAAAACGTTATATATTGTTCTTTCATTAAATGTCTTAAATTCTTTCAAATGTTGGAGTCGTAGTGAATTTATTCACAATGTAAGGTAAATAGCACATTTTCCCTGTGCTGTTAGAAGTAGTGCAATTATTAACTATGGTCGAAGAATATGACACGGTGACCGATGTGCCCCCATTTGGAACGATCGAAATTAAATGGTATAATGTAGTAAATATAATGTAAGTATAATCATAGCTGAATGGGGACTTCTGTCAACAAAGTACATAGGATTTAAGTGATTGGATAACAAAGCAGTAGAAAATTACTCTCTAAGATATGTAATGTCCTCTAATGAGCAGCAGAGGGCACACATGTGCTATATTTGTGCTATATACCTTTAACCACTTAAACCCCATATGGTTGACCGGAGCCCCTCAGGGCTCTATACTAGTGTATTTTCTGGTATTGTGGGGATAATCTGAGTTCCCAGAAGTTCTTGCACTTATGGGGAAGGATTTAGCTGAAAATAGCAGATCGACCAGATCACAACACGTTGTGAGCTTGTCGATCTGCTATTTTCTGGGGTGAACAAGTTAAGGATTGTATTGTAGATCAGTCATATCCAGTTTGCATTCGTTACCTAACCTTCATAATGGAATTTACAACCCCAATATAAACGCCATGTTTTGATATCTCAAAGATCTAAAATGTAGCCTTACTTTTTAATAGCTTTGAATTTTTTGCTGAATGCATTCATGGTCATTTCAAATGTAATGCATCAAAAGTCATCATTGTTGCATAGGCCTACATCACACTTGTTAAAAAGGGCAAAGAAAAGAAAAATGCTAATCCCTTCCATAGGAAGTCTTTGTATCGTGACTCACAACAATGCAATTTTAAAATCTTCAAATATGATTATTAAATGCTCTTCTTAGAGCACAGACTGCATTTATTTATAACGGAGATAACTCACAGTACTCTGTGCTTTGTTCTGTGATGGAGTTGGCTCTTCAGTGGGATGTGGAGTTTATTTCAAACACGGGTGGGTGAAGTGTATAGATTTTATTATACATTTTATTCCATTTTATGCTCAGCTAGCTGGTGTTTCAATAGGAACAGCGACTAAAGTGACATCTGCATTTCCAGATGGGAAAAACATCAGCGATTGTAGTCAAAAATGCACATTCAAAGATTGTGATGTAGTGTGAAATGTAAGGAAAAACAGAAGAGCAACTCTTCCTCAGGCGACAGAGAATATCAATGCAGGGCGTGATTAGATTGTGTCAGCAGGAACAGACCGTCGACAACTACATAGAGAGGGATGTTATAGTAGGGTTGCATTGCACAAACCCCTCCCATAACAAAGACAAATGCGTGTTTAAGAGTTCAGGGGTGCAACCATCATAGGTACTTATCTACAAAGATGTTGGAAAAAAAGTTATTGGCCAGATGAGCCATATTCTCCACAAGGTGTGTGGCATACACCAAGAGAACGGCACAGGCCTGATTGCTTTGCCCTCAACAATGTTGAGGTATTTGTACTTTACTTGAGTATTTCCAATTTGCAATACTTTTACTTCTACTCCACTACATCTCAGAGGCAAATATTGTACTTTCACTCCACTACAATTATTTGAAAACTTTAGTGACTAGTTACTTTTCAAATTACCTTATGAAAGATACATTAACCACTTTAGCCCTATTTTACAACTAGGCTATTTGAAAATAGCAGATCTACAAGCTCACAACGCGTCACATCGCGACACGTTGTGAGCTTGTAGATCTGCTATTTTTCAAATATTTTAGTACTTTAACTTTTGGTACATTTTGATGCCAATACTTCTGTACTTTTACTGAAGCAAATTTTGAATTCTGGACTTTTACTTGTAACAGAGTATTTCTATATTGCAGTATTGGTACTTTTACTTAAGTAAAGAATTTGAGTACTTTTTCCACCACTGGGTTTGAGACGGATACAGTCTTGCATGGTTTGGGTCCACTTCAGTTGAGGCTGACATGATGAAAGAACGTATTCTCCATCAGAGGAGTCCTTTGACCATTTAATCCAGGACTGAGGGGGGCATAATTCCACTGGCCGCTCTCTGACTCTTTAGCACCAAGGAGAGACTCTCAGACCCAAAACTTAGAATATTTTGCTGTCGTTGGATAAGTTAAGTTGTGTGATGTTAGCATGTTAAGTTCAGCAAACTAGGAGGAGGAGGAGAGGAAGCTAGCACGGAGGGAGAACAACAGAGAGGAAAACTTGCATGGAGGAAACACATTACAAGATGTCAGAAACCTAAAGATAGACTGTTCCACAGAGAGCAGAGGAGATACAGAGTTCAGCCTGACACCCATCCATTCCATTCCCTACCTTTTCCCAGTGCACACGACCATTTCACCCAGAGACAGACAGACAGATAAACGTATATAAATGTATTATTGATCCCTGTGGGAAATTGCAGGTGATGTAGCAGCAACAGCAGTAAGCATGAAACACAGGATACACACAGGCAAGAGTAGAGAGATAAGAATAAGCTAAAATGATAAATAAACAGACCCTAGCCAGCTTTACCATATTTCTTGTTGATAATAAAATGTGTCATCTAAATATAGTTTATTCCATAAGTCTGCAGTGCTCTACGGAGTGCAAAACACACTTAGAGGACTGGTCCTGTCATGCTGGTTCCTTTTGCTTGAATTGATTTCATAGCCTCACTTATCAGCTGTTTGACACACTTTGGTCGTATGCTCTAACTACTTTATCATTTTTATATCAAACTGGACAGATATGAGGGCTGCTGTCATTTAAATTCCCGGGTTTATTTGTGTCTGCCCCTGATCATGGGTTCTTCTCTTCAACACCAAAAAAAAAAAAAGAGAACAAAAATTACTCAAATACAACCACAGACCAGGTTTTGATTCCCAGTATAGGTGGTCAAGAAGAGAGGAGCTGGTTATTTTGTGAGTGCAAGTAAAGAAAAAAGACAAATAACCACACAAAACATACTGTAGATGAATGATCCACCTCCACCAGACCTGCCCTTTGTCAAGGTGCAGTGACAAATGACACGTTTGGCCGAGTTGTTGTGCAGTATTCCTGAGTCCATAGACTAGAGTTAAATCAAAGACTGGAGATATCATGTAGACCATAGTCTGGAGGCATAAGATTCTATGGTATGATAGACTGTTGGTATAAGGTTGTAGGGTTAGATCAGAGATTGGTGGTATAAGGTATAGGGTTAGCTCATAGACTGGTGGTATAAAGTTATAGGGTAAGTCCATAGACTGGAGGTATGAGGGCACAGCACCTCACCAGCCTTGTAAATGTTGCGCTCACCCGTTTCATCTCCACGGTGATGTCTGACATAGACCCTATGTGATGAACTTGTAATCCACAAAAAAGCATATGTAACCAAATGGACTTTTGAGGTTACTAAAAACATAAACTACTGACTACGCCAGTTGGAATTTCACCAACAACCAATTAAGGCTTTAACAGAGGTTCGTAACAGAGCTTAAAGAACTGGGTAGGGAGGCTCAGGAAAGACACCAAGTTAGAAAATGACATTTTATTCACATTAAATTAAAAACGGCTTCTGACAATTTAGGCCACAATAAATTAGTCATGGTCTTCCTCAATAAATTACCATTTCCTTTTGACTCAATAAACACATAAAATACACAGCAAACAAAGCACACATACAAATAGGGTTTACTGCAATCTCAAAATCTGGCATATAAAAAGGAGGGAGGACCAACATTCTAATTCAGTGGGTTTAAGACATTACCAGGTTAAATAAATACACATTTTCAACAACAAGTCAACATTACGTGCACGTAATACCTAAAACCACTTCGGGGCGAGCAGAGTGCAGCGCACCTTCGCAGAAAGCTGCCTCACTTATATAGTTTTAACCATAAGCATTACACATCATTTACAAATCAACCCCATACCATAAACCCATCTCTTGCTGGTCACGCTGGATCCCACTCTGCTCGCTCCATGTTCAGTCTGCCTTTATTTGTGCCACAACACACTGCTTTTAAAGAGCACTGGCACCACACCCACAAACACCTGCAATCAATGACAAGCAATTAGCAATTAGTTGGTTTTGTGATAAGTATCCAATTTCTCCACAAGTCAGAACATAAAATGGCTTTTAGAGAGACCAAGTGCAGCTTTATTCGTCACATCACTATACTTTCAACATTTTATAGACGGACAATTTAACATGTTGAATGGACCCACAGATCATTCAAATCACTGTCAGAACAAGGATGAAGAATTGAAAAGGACACCCAAAGTGCAGCAAAATATTTGGCAACAATCTGTTGACCACCACGTGTCACGTTCACATCCGAGTGGTAACTGGGAAGTTTCTGACTTCCAAGTAAGAAAAATCTATATGAATGGTTTGTCCATGCTGTGATGTCATGTAAACACAAGGAGAACACACAACGATCACAGCAAAACCTTTGATCAATCAATAACAGCATGCTTTTAAGCAGACTCTCTAGTTTCTGTTTCTGTATTAAATACAGTGGAATACGGTTCATTTGTTATACTGTAGATGTAATGAAAGCAGCTGAACAATTGTTCTGATCTAAACCACTTGAATGTTCTGAGGTGGGAAGTTCCAAGTCAGAAACTTACCAGTTACCACTTGGCATGAACGCACCATAATTGATGGAGCATTTTGAACCTACAGTAAATAAGCCACACGCCCCTGGAATTCACTTCACCTCTATACCTTCTGTTTGACTGACCTATCAAATGCTCCTCCTCTTCTCTGGGACAGTCCCTTCTCATTGCTGTGGGTAAGGCCATCACATCACTATGATCAGACTTAGACATGGAGGATGCAAGACTCTCCTCTGTGATGCTACGTAGCTTCCGTTTCAGGTCTGCCTGGTCACAGATGAGAGAGAGAGAGAGAGAGAGAGAGAGAGAGAGAGAGAGAGAGAGAGAGAGAGAGAGAGAGAGAGAGAGAGAGAGAGAGAGAGAGAGAGAGAGAGAGAGAGAGAGAGAGAGAGAGAGAGAGAGAGAGAGAGAGAGAGAGAGAGAGAGAGAGAGAGAGAGAGAGAGAGAGAGAGACAACTACGTGTTGAGAGCTTGTAGATTGGCTATTTTCAATATTTGTCTTACGATGAAGTATATATAGGGCCCTATGTAATCAACTCACCGTTTCTGTCTTCCAGGAGCTGTATGTGTCTGACGGTGTGTCTGGTGTTCATGTGGAAGCGGTGGCTGTCAGTCAGATGTCTCAGGATGTGTTTGGAGTGGAAGGCTGTGGAGGTGAAGTAGACCAGCTTGGGGAGCCTATGGCATGCACCTCAAATCTCCTGCCCTGGAGGAGAAGGAGGAGGAGAGGAGGACGTTTTGGTTTCTGGAGTCAGTTCTCTGCCAGACTTCTTAATATGCCTCTTTTCAAATACAGAGGGTAACCCAGAATCTTCCAGAATCCGTGAAGTTCTGTGATGTTTTTTTTTGTTAACGTGATCAGCTATTTGAATCATTTTAGAACATTTTTAAAGTATAAGTTCTAGGTTCTGGGTTCCCGGAACACATGGTTAGTACCACCTCTTGGGCAGGGCCTAAATTAGGCTCTGAGAAACTTATCTGAAACCAAGCAGTAGCGTATGGAAACAAATCCAGAACCTGGGAAATACATTTCATGGCACAGCACGGTTCACTTACAGTAGTTCTTATAGTTGAAAAGAGCCAAACATATTTAAAATGATAAGAATGAGCCTGGTTTAGTCCTTTCTTTAATTTGATGTGTGTGTCTGTGCATGTGTATGTGCATGCATGTGTTAGGCGGCATACCTGGAAGGTAATTTGGTCTATATCAGTCCAACAGAAATCATATAACCGAGATTGCTTTCCCTCCACCTCCTTCACACAGGTCAGGAAAGATAGGGGAAAAAAAGGTGACATGTTTACATTAAACATGGCAATGGCTCATGTATCAGTCCCACACTTTATTAACAATGCAAAAGAACTCCCTTCAGCCGTACCACCCATAGCCAGTTCTCCATTAAAGACAGAGGTTCTTTACTCTGGAATACACACACATACACTTTCTGCATACACACACACACACACACACACACACACACACACACACACACACACACGTGCAGACACGTGTGCACACACACACACACACACACACACACACACACACACACACACACACACACACACACACTCAATACACAGACACTTACACCCACACATTCAACTGCACACTAGGTATTTGTTGTTTGTCATGTCTTATGTTTGATTATTATGTTTAACTTGATTATTATGTTTAACTACTTGTTTATTATTTTTTAGGTGAGAACCCTTTATAAGCCCTTTATGGGTTTCTTTTCTCACCTGCACTTATTGTTGTTTTTAAAAAATGTTACCTTTGTAATGTTTTTTATTGTGCAAATAAATACATCAAAATCGAACTCTTACAGCCCACCTGGTACACATGTATTCCTCTGGGCGCCAGTCCCAGAAGGATTGAGCTTTTCCTCTCTTTTTTCCTCCTGTGTGTGAATGACAGATTGAGACAATGAAAGCAAAATACAAAACATACACTACAATCTGCAGCTAATACATTATATAGTGGATGCAAAAGTCTGTAGGCTACATACTGTACAGCAGTGGTTCTCAAACGTTTTCATGTCAAGGAAGGACCCCCAAAATGATATGTATTTGGCCGCAGACCCCCATCTCAAACATTTTTGTTACAGGGACCCCCAGAAGCCAAGATTTGAGTTACAAATGTTCAAATTAAACGTTTTTTCAAACCCAGCTGGGTGAAGTGCAAAGATTTTATTATACATTTTATTCCAGCGACGGGCTGGAATAAAATGTGATGGGTAATATTAATAAGGCTTTTATTCCTGAGGTGGGGAGACATGTTTTCTGTGAAGGTCTGAACAACCGTAACAACGGTCACACCCAAATTTGTGTCCCTATCGAATCTCGTCTGTCTTCGTCACTTCCTGTTTCTTAATGCGATCTAATAATAGTTTTTTTCCAATGTGTCACTTTAATGACGAAAGATCGTCTATTCTTTTTTTAAATTAAAACAAAATAAATCAGTAATACACTTCAAAAATACAAATTGTTACGGTGATGTAATGTCATCATCATCACTAACAGTGGTGGGATAAGTACTTTTTTACTCAAGTAAAAGTATCAATGAATACTGCAATGAAGAAATATTCAGTTCAAGTAAAAGTCCGGTAATCAAAATTTACTTAGTACAAATGTATTGGCATCAAAATACTTAAAGTACCAAAAGTAATTAAAAAAAACTATTTATAACTATTTATATTTTTAAAATAAAATTTAAATGCACACGTGTATCTTGTAAGATTAAATAAGGCTGAAGTGGTTAATGTATGTTTTGTAACAATAATCAAAATCTAAAAAGTAAGTCAAGTTTTCAAATAATTGTGGTGGAGTAAAAAGTATAATATTTGCCTCTGAGATGTAGTAGAGTAGAAATAAAAGTATAGAAAATGTGAAATACTCTGGTAAAGTAAAAGTACCTAAAAATTACTCTACAAGTACTTGAGTAAAAATACTTGAATACTTGAGTAAAAGTACTTGAGTAAAAAATACGTGAGTACTTGAGTAAAAGTACTTGAGTACTTGAGTAAAAGTATTTGAGTACTTGAGTAAAAGATCCTGAGTACTTGAGTACCACTACTTGAGTACAAGTACTTAGTTAATTTCCTCCACTGCTACCTACCTGCGGGTTTGTGCAACTGACCGTTGCACAAACTGCGCCTGCGCAGAGAATTGTATACAATACGTCAGAACAGCTGTACGTCAGGACAGCTGTCCAATGAACGAAGAGGAATCGCTCGCTAGCGCAGGTCTCCAGATTTAAAGCCTCAGCACCGCGCCAAACCGTTCAGATGTGTTTGACATAGTCACAGTACAGGCAGACGCATCTCCTTGTTGCTCATCGAACAACTAACGGACAACGATCTACAGCAAACCAGAGGAATTACAGCAGGATTCTACACTTGTTTTTAGGTTTATCTTTCTAGATTTAGGCTTTTAGGATTCTTTTAGGATTCTACTCAGTCTTTTTAGGCTTTTTCATCTCCATCACCAACTCCATCCTCCGTCAGATTTGAGTTCTTCAACCGCCTTTCAACAACCAACGTGAGTTTGATGTTTGTTTAAGCTTATTGTGTTACACCGTTGCTTGTCATTATATAGTCTAGGTTTTAGCCTGATTGATACAAGACTGTCATATATTATATTATAATATGACCGATGACCGTCTTGATCCGAGGCTAGCTAGGTTGAAATGAGTTCCATTTAAAATCTATAGCTTGAGTTAACATCTTTAGAAGCTGTTGTCATCATGCTTAGAAGTAGCTTGTTATAGACGTTAGGTGGTGGTGATTAAAAAAAAAACGCACACAAAAAAAAACGTTACAACACGTTCTTTACAGATTAGGGGGAAATGACATCGTTTTAATATGACGTCGGTCTTTAGGAACCCAAAAGAAGCTAGTTTGTAGTGTTGTTGATACAAAAAAAACACACACACAAAAAACCGTTACAACATGTTCTTTACAGATTAGGAGGAAATGTCCTTTTAATATGACGTCGGTCTTTAGAAGCCCAAAAGAAGCTAGCTTAAAGTGTTGTTGATCTACAAGCTAACAACCTTATCATGGGCTTAGCTTGTAGATCTGTTCTTTTTTTTTGCACAGACGTTGTACTAGCAATTCAAGATGGTTTCTCTCCACACGATGATATTTAATTCAGTGGTGGAAGAAACAGCTAGGCCTACTCAGATTTTATTGACTTTAGTAAAAGTAGTAATGCCACTATGTAGAAATATTCTGTTGCAACCAGTGGTGTAAAGTAACAAAGTACATTTATGCAAGCACATTGATTATTGATTATTTGATTATTACAAAAGATATATTAACCACTTCATCAGCCCTATACATTTCACCCATTTGAAAATAGCCGATCTACAAGCTCACAATGCATTGCTGTGCATTGTAAGCTTGTAGATCTGCAATTTTCAAAATATTTGAAAACTTAAAATGGGACATTCTGCATAATGTGTACTTTCTACTTTTGGTACTTTGAGTACATTTCGATACTAATACTTTTACTCAAGTAAATTTTGAATTCTGGACTTACAAAGTACTTCTACATTGCAGTAATGATACTTTTACTTAAGTAAAAAATGTGAGTACCTTTTCCACCACTATTTTTTGTAATCTTGTTTGAACTACACGTTTATTGTTCCCCCTCTCTCTCATATCTATCTAGGACCATGCGGTCTTGCTGTGTTGACCAGTGTCCTGAGGACTCCATGGACCTGAAGAAGGATTTGAAGGATGTTGATGACAGGTAAATAAACTCTCCAGCTCTCGGGTTTTATCCTTTTGACCAGTGGTTCTCAAAGTGGGGTCTGGGGACCCCCAGGGGTCATTGAGGGAGTTCCAGCGGGACCTTGACAGATCTGTAACAAATGGTAACGTTTGTAACCGTAAATGTTAACGTAATGTACCATTGTACCGTACCCTTACGGGTCCATTTGGTTCCATTTGTACATACTCAGCGTTATCGTGGCCAAATCATGGTCACCAAACTGAGACTCCTTGAAATGAAAAAAGTTTGACAACCACTGCTTTTGACAGATACTGTATGTACAAATAATATATGGGCATCTATATGTATTTTTGTTAATAAAAACATAAAATCAATATCAACAGCCTGCAGCGGTTGATGGCGGTGCAGCAGCTTCGAGCCAAGTACGGCATTAACATCAAAAAGGGGTTCAACGGAACCAAACAAACGGCAAAGACACCATCTACCAACACGGTGAGTCTATGGATAAACAAATCTTTCTAACATGCAGTGTCATTTACTTGAATGTGTCATTTTCTCACTGAGTCTTGTATGAGCATGTGACGAATAAAACCTCTTGAATCTTGAGAACTCCAAGCACACTCACTCATCCCATCCCAGATTAAAGATCACATGTTGGTGCTTGAGAGTCTTAAAAGGCACATTCAATCAACTTGATTTATCATATTTTGTCATTTGTCTTATGAAATCTAAAATGCTGTTTAATGTATTTTTCCTCAGGTGAAAGTTTTTGGAGTACAGCTGGCGAGCCTACCTCAGTTTGAAACTGAACACGGTAGTGTACCAAGGTAAATGGAGACAGCTTGTTTAAAAAGCCACAAATAATGTCAGTTAATGTTTCTGTTCAAAAGTATTTTTTTGCTAATTTCATGTCATGTGTGTGCTTCCTCAGGTTTCTAGTCGATGCCTGTAAGATGCTTCTGCTTCACGTAGATACAGAGGGTCTGTTCAGGAAGTCAGGATCCATTGTTCGTCTGAAAGCACTCACGGTGAGTCTCATTTATTTTAGTATTAGTAGATGTTCTTTTTGTACTGCTGTTTGTCCTTCGACCTTGACCCCGGGAGAGGTCTAAATGACATGCTATCCAATCAGAGCTGGGCGATATGACTTTAAATCAATATCATGATTATTTCAAACTATAATTTTCTTAAACAGTGACATTTGCAGATCTACCAGCTCTGCTTTTTTCACTATTTTTGCATCCTACCATTGTACAACGACATACTGTATAATACAGGGTTTGAGTGGTTAATCAGACAAATCAATGTAGTTGATTATTTAAAAAAATCTGTTAGACTATTTCATTTTGATTCGTTGATATAAAAAACTAATCATAAAAACTAGCCAGATTAAGTCTGTTACCGTTCTAAATATCGGTTTCGATATATTTTCGATGAATTGCCCAGCCCTATATCCAATGCACATATGTGTGTAAAGGAAGTCTAACACAATGTTTCATTGCTTCTTCAGGCCAAGCTGGATGCAGGTGAGCAGTGTGTGTCCACGGCTGTTCCCTGTGACGTGGCCGGCCTTGTGAAGCAATTCTTCAGAGAGCTGCCAGAACCCATTCTGCCCACAGAGCTGCATGACGCGTTTCTGAAAGCCCAGGAGCTGAATGACGAGGAGGAACGCACCGCCGCCACATTGCTGCTGTCCTGCGTTCTGCCTGTCAGAAACCGCTGTGTACTGCGCTACTTTTTCGACTTCCTCCACAAGGTGTCCCAGAGGTAATATTAGACTGATGAAAGTGTGTTCACCAGCTTTTTTAATTAATGAATTATTTTACTAATCTTATATTAGAATAAATTGATGAAGAAAAAATATTAAACTCGGGAAAAATGTTCACACATCCCAGCTCCATAATATGCATTTTACTCTTTATTTGCTAATGTTTCATCCGTCTGATCTTCAAGAACAGTTTTATGATCTTGAAGGAGGGCAGACAGCCAAAACTTTATCAAATAAACATGAATTTATATGGAACTGGACTCATTCTTACATGACTTGTATTATACAATATACTTTTGCTTATATTTTCTTTTCTATGAGATCAATGCACCAAGTCAAATTCCCAATGAATGGATTCTAATTGTACTCTGTGATTTGTTGTTTGTGCCTACCCTAGGAGAGCAGAGAATAAGATGAACAACAGCAACCTGTCTGTTGTCTTCACGCCTAACTTCCTCCACTCTGGAGAAGGAACTGCCAAGATGAATGCTGGCACAGAGAAACGCCTCAAGTTGCAGAGAGCAGTCATCCACTGCTTCATTGACAACGCTCAGGACTTTGGTACGCCTCTAGACGTCACAGTTCATTTCTAATCTATGCCATTAATTTGGACAACAACCACTTACACCCTATATACTCCCCCCTGTCGATCAACTAATCAATGACTTTTGTGTTTTGTGATAGGTGCGTTACCACAGTTCGTCATGGAGAACGTTCCATCCATGTTGGTCAGTGAGGCCAGCACTCTGTCACCTCCTCAAGATGGAGCCAAGGAATGCTTGGGGATGAAGAGGAAACGTAGGCGCAGCTTTGGAGGTATGATTACTTATTAATATGACAGAGAATGAAATGTAATTGTATTAAATGCAGATGTAACTATCTTTAAATGGTTTCAGTCAAGATATTATAAATGGTTTTATTTGTTTCACACTTCACCCGTTTTAAATGTTTTAATGAGCTTGTATGCAAATTCTCTTCCTGTGCTTCAATATCTGCTCATTGTCTAACTTATCTTGGTGCAGAATGAGTTTGCAGATATGATCAAAGATCCTTAAATCCTATTATGCTGTTGGTACAATGATTTTTACATTTGACTTTTCCTCTGCAACGCCCAACTCCAACCTTGGCAGTATTTGAAATTTGTTGCTTTTCTCTCTTTAATAATTGCAGATTGTGGTCCCTCAGACATTGTATTACTGAGCTACAGGCATGCAGTGGTCAACAGGTATGTATTTATTTTCATAGTATTATATATGTTGTATATTATAAAGCTTTCCTTTCTTGTGTTTCAACATGATCCTGACTCTCCATGATTGGGAAAGTTATCATACACTACACGTCTTTTATTTTTTATAAATTAACCGTACACGTAATCTGATTTATTGCATTAATTTGACTAATCTGATCAAAATTTTCAGTGTGGGAGAAAAGCAACCAGCTTTTCCAGACTCCAAAGTCAACCAGACAGAAGCACCTCGCAGGTCTCTACGCTCACGAGTTGGCCTGGGGACAAGAGGCAAATATGTTGTAAGTGTTGTTGTTAAACTAATGACCAAATTGATTCAAATCGATGCCATATTTTGTTACATTTTATTAATCAAACATTAATCCTATATCTATCGTCTCTGTCAGATGGAAACCACATGTGTCCAAAACTGTTACTTTTCAGGATTCAAATTCAAAAATAACAACACGTTTCGAGCTTGTAGATCTGCTATTTAAAAAAAAGAAATCCTGAAAAGTAACAGTTTTGGACATATGACATACAGTACTGTATTTGCACCCAACAGAGACGTTTCATTAGTGGGACTTCCATTTTTTTTTAAAATACTGTGTCAATCCTAATTTTGTATGATTTGCAATGTTTTAACATTCAAACTGAAAGAATGTAATACATTTAACACCAGAAGGACGTCTTGAACTGAACTTCGGTTGCATGAGCTGTTGGGGGTTTATTTTTGGCATTTTTATCCTTTATTTAGATAGGAAAGTGTGAGGAGACACCAGAGCTGCCTGTAGGACAGGGAGAGGAGAGACCTGGATGGAAGAAGAGACTTGCAAGGTGTATCCTTGTGATTCGCAAGACGTGGAGCTGCTGTCAGAGCCACCAGGTACCCCTTGGGGACATTTTCTTTTGCATCATACTGCTGTGTTGTGTCAAATTGTTTATGAGCAACAAGCCCAATAATCCTGTTTCTTCTGAGTGAACTTGATCATCCTCTCAAGAACTGAAACAGAATTAACATGATATTGCACTTGTTTAACATCTGTAGATGCCCTTTTTAAGAACACGACTAACAAAAATGTTATCTCTCAATCTACTCAGGAGAGCCCCAGCAGTTTCCGCACCGCCGAAGACTAAGACTTCAGCCCGGCTTTTCTGCGTAAGGGAAAAGAGTCCAAGAGTGAGTATCCATAAAGAACGGCATTGATGGAATTATAGCAGTGGTTCTCAAACTTTTGATCTTGACCGTGTGAATCAAGATCATTTCCACATTCACTCCAGTGTCAACAAAGGGCTGCAACTATCAATTATTTTCTTAAAGATCACTTTTAATTTTTCATCAATTACAGTAGTTTAATTAACTGTTGCAACCCTACATCAAAGTCCTATTGTGGGATCCTTTGTTTTTAACTGACCTGAAATGTTTTTTCTCTTCCCTCTAGAACAAAGAGGTGGCAAGCTGGAGAGCAGAGCAGTCAGCAGACCTGCGCTGTAGGAAGAGTGAGCGAAGCCTTTCAGGAGCTGGACATGTTGCTGGAGCAGCTGTCCTCCCTCAGCCTGGTGCCTCGACGTCAGGCGCACTGGTGCGGTATCAAGACAAAAGATCGGCGACAAGGAGTGTGCGAAAAAGTACGATGACACCTGCAGGCTCCGATCTTCACGAGACAATATCAGTGCCTCCATGTTGATCTCATGCAGCTCCTTGGGCAGGACAAGAAAGCCACCTAACAGCAGCAGTACACCACCACAGTCTTGGTTGGTTCCGGCCTAGACGAGACTTTAAAGTGCCAATCCGGGCAAAAAGGCAGGTGATTGCCCTGTTTACGGACACTTGACAATTGTAGGAACCTCCAGACTGACACGTCGGTCTGGAAAGACTGTGTGGTTCCAGTTGATTTTTTTTCATCAATGCTGGTGTCACAGGAGAGATCTGGGCATTACCTTTATCAATATTTCTGGAGGTTCGGGATCATCCTGGGGCTCAGAAGATGGTTTTGGATATTTAAATGCTACACGCAAGATTAATACTTGATTATACTTTTGATCTTATTCATTTCATTATCTTTATTTACTTTATACATTGTCTGCAAGTTAGACAGCCAGTCTAGGGCATGGTCATGTTTTAACCACTGCAACATTGGAACTAAGACATTAGTTCCAATGTTCCCAGTTAGAGGTTATACTAGTGTCAGCACCACTACAGCTATATTTGATGTATGGATGGACTGAACTGTTGATGCAGGTACAACTTTGTTTAACCACTATTGCTATTTTTTTTTATGCAGATGGAACAAGGCCAAAATGTTTGTGTATCTAGTGCACTGGTTTTCAACCCTTTTCATATCAAGGTCCATTATTTATAGGGCATTTGAGCCACAGACCAGCATTTGATGAGGTTTAGACTCTCAGACCCAAAACTTAGACATTTCCAAACTCGGCAGTCAATAGTGATGTATAATGCAATAAGTTACTAGGTGACATTTTCAATTTCCGATCCTTGATTGGAGGCTATATCGCCATATACTGTACTTTTATTTATACATTACAATGAACATGTAACCTACAGCCATGATTGGGGAGTACAGTGCTTGATCTTGGGAGGATCATTATCATTTTCTTTTCAATAATCGTTTCAATACATTTTCTCTCTCCAAATGTGAATCATACATTTTTGAATTGTCTAATTTTCAATTCTCAATTATTTGTTTCAAATTTACGGTCTTGAATCAGTAAATTTTTAATCAATTATTTGTTTCAAATGTACAGTATGAATCAGTCAATTTGTAATCAATTCTTTATGTATAGTGTATATCAGCATGTACTGTATATAGTTTAAAAAACGTTATATATTGTTCTTTCATTAAATTTCTTAAATTCTTTCAAATGTTGGAGTCGTAGTGAATTTATTCACAATTTAAGGTAAATAGCACATTTTCCCTGTGCTGTTATGTTAGAAGTAGTGCAATTATTAACTAGGCTCCAAGAAAATTGACACAGTGACCAATGTGCCCCCATTTGGAATGATCGAAATTAAATGGTATAATTTAGTAAGTATAATCATAGCTGAATGGGGACTTTATTTTCGCTAAACATCATGAATCCTGGCGTCCTTATTCTGCCATGTCATAATAGGCAAACTACTGTGAAACGCGCTGTGAGAAATGAGGGAACCAAGTACAGACCCCTGGGGTCAACAAAGTACATAGGATTTAATTGATTAGATAATAGAGCAGTAGAAAATGACTCTCTAAGATATGTAATATCCTCTAATGAGCAGCAGAGGGCACACATGTGCTATATTTGTGCTATATACCTTTTACAGCTCTTATCAGAGTAATTAAGCATATCTGAGTTGTGACTGACGTCTCTCTCTCTCTCTCTCTCTTTCTCTTTCTCTTTCTCTCTCTCTCTCTCTCTCTCTCTCTCTCTGTGCCACTGGACAGGAGTACTTCAGTTATTGTATTATGTGTTGTGTTCTTCAAGTTATAGAATGGTTAATACTAGTGTGTGATTATGGTGCTCTGCTGCTCTCTTGAGAATATTAAAGTTTTGTAAGTTTATCTGCTTGTAGGCGTTCCATTCCAATGACTTTTCTCTTTTTATTAACGTGTAAAGGAAACATACTTTTAAAATGTTATATTGAATGATTTAGTTTAGTCAGTGTATACAGCTTTGGCCAATATAATTTAAAGGCCAGTTTATTCCATCTGCTTTCATGTGTTTTCTTACTTATCTAACAACAGCTGTCTGTTCAAAATAGAATCTTTCATGATTTATTTTCGTGCTGTACAGCAAACAGCAGTACACATTAGCCTGAGATTAATTGGTAATGAATCCATTTGTTTGTTATAAAGCAACGTTAAATACATGATTATAAGTACATTGATGTTCTTTCATTTTTAGTTACCAAGGCTACCCTAATATACACTTCAAGTTCCAGTGAACATATCATAGCTGTTTGCTGCCACCACATGGTTATTTTGAGACATTGCGAGGCATCTTGGTTTCCTCAACCATTTCCATTTCCAAACTGCAGTATATGTCTATAATTGTGTGACAAAAGTTTAAGAAATCACAGGTGTTCAGCAAAGACGCTCAGTTACTTTATACATCGGACCTCTACAACAGGGAATCAGGTTAATCAGGTTAACACAACCAGGTTGTACACAATTTACAGCAATCAGCAGAATCTCTTTATTAACAGTACTCTTAACATGAACTGTATTGCACTGACTAGTAGTGAAACAGCACACATGACACTGTTGTGATTAGAGGCAGCAAGGTAACTGCGACATTAAATAAAACGTAAAGTACAGCATTTCACAAAACAATATTTCACTACCAGTTTAGTTTTGTTTTGTTCCTTAGCACATTGTAATATAAAATAGAAACAATACATATCAAAAGTTATTTTTGCATGAACAGGAAGAAGCCAATAGGCTTATTTGGAATCCTTTTCTACATAGTGAAATCTCTGTATAAGTGTCACTGGGCCAGTGGTCCTCAAAGTGGGGCCCAGGGACCCTCAGTGTTCCTTGAGGGGGTTCAAAATGGACCCTTACAGCCGAACCAAAATGTTTCCGGCTGTCCTAGTGGAGCATGCATTGGGTTTACAGGTCTATAACTCTGAGAGTGTACGAATGGAACTCTTAGGGTCCATATGGTTCCATTTGTACAGTTATGGGGGTCCTTGAAATTCAAACTTTTGAGAATACCACTGCAGTAGACAAACAGTGCTTTTGTAGGATAGGGGTGGGGTGGTTGTGTTGCGGATCAACCACCTACCCCCCTCTCTTTTTCTTTCATTGATAATCTGTTTTATTAGGAACCCATGAATCAGTACAAATAATAATATAATAATATCGTTTATTGTCCCCAAAGGGAAAATTGTCTTCACAGGTCTGTTCGTTACAACAAAAACAACAAAACAAACATAACAACAAAAACAACATATCACAAAGACAAAGACATGAGGTCCCCACTGTACACAGAAAACCCTCTTATGGACGGGGCAGTTTGTTTAATGCCGCGATGGCTGAGGGGACAAAACTCCTGCTAAAAGTAACCTTTTTCCATTTTAAGGTTCTGTATCTCCGACCAGATGGCATGAGGTCAAAGTAGCGATACAGGGGATGATCAGTGTCATTTGTTATTGAAAGTGCTAAGCGTGTAATGGCCTTATTGTTCATATCATATGGGTATGGGAAGTCCGATGATTTTGGAGGCAATACGGGTGATACTGTAAAGTTTGTTTCTGTTTGGCATGGACAGTATGGTGAAAAAACATGCGGAACAATACAACAAAACGGGTTGAATTATACTTTTGTACAGTAATAGCAGAAGCTGAGGGGCAACAGATAATGATCTTAACTTGCGGATCACATAAAGTCTTTGCTGAAAACGTTTATGGATAGATGTGATGTGTTGATCAAATCTGAGTCTGTTGTCCAGTGTGAGTCCAAGATATGTGAAACTGTCAACCTGTTCTATTGTTTTACCATGAATGAGTAGTGGGTTGAGTCCAGTTTGGGTTGTGTTAATGACCAGTTCTTTTGTTTTGGCCACATTCAACTCTAAGTAGTTGTCAGTGCACCACTGTGTGAAATGAGAGATGGTGTTATGGAAGTCCGTGATAGAGTTATTGTCATTGAGCAGTCCAAGAATGGCAGTGTCATCAGAGTATTTAAAGTGTGTGATGTTGGTGGGTGAGGGGCTGAAACAGTCATTTGTGTATAATGTGTAGAGGAAGGGACTGAGAACACAAAAGCACAAAATAGACTGATATCACATAGAAGGAATTCAGAAACATTAATAATTCAATATCACCTCATCAGATTGGATTGAGGAGAACCATGATGCACACTGTTATGTGTCTGGAAACAGATATTTAAAAAAGCAGAAGTGGGACCACCATGGATGATCTGGGCAGATTATAGAAAACCTATGGAGCTAAAAGCATAGACATAATCAGTGGTGGAAAAAGTACTCAAATGTTTTACTCATGTAAAAGTACTAAAAGTACTAAGTAGCCTACAATACTGCAATGTAGAAGTACTCTGTTACGAGTAAAAGTCCAGAATTCAAAATTTACTTGAGTAAAAGTACAAAAGTATTGGTATCAAAATGTACTTAAAGTACCAAAAGTAAAAACACTAAAATGTTTGAAAATAGCAGATCTACAAGCTCACAACTCGTCCATAGCCTAGGTTAAAATAGGGCTAAAGTGGTTAATGTATGTTTTATAATGTAATAATTTATATCTGCAAAGTAACTGAGATGTAGTGGAGTAGAAGTAAAAGTATTGAAAATTGGAAATACTGTAGACACTCCAAACATGTACAAATTGAAAATAAAGGTGCTTACCCCCATGCTCCAAATGTTAACTCTCGCTACGGGGTAGTAGTTTAATGTAATAATCCATATCGTTCAATAAAGAACTAAAGAAGTGTTTTAATGCCGTCTGTGGCCGATTCTGTCGGAAGTTCCCAATGGGCGGTAGTGACGCGCCCATCTGGTGAAACCCGAAATTACACTCAATGTAAACAGGAAGTAAACGAGGGTGAAAAAATGTTGTTCGGCCACAGACGGCATTAAAACACTTCTTTATTGAAAGATATGGATTATTACATTAAACTACTACCCCGTAGCGAGAGTTAACATTTGGGGCGTGGGGGTAAGCACCTTTATTTTCAATTTGTACATGTTTGGCGTGTCTACGGGGTATAGTGTTGAAAGTCCCTGTGTCCATTGTGGGTGAACCCTACAACTCTCGTAGATTGAAAACGTCAGAATCATAAATACGTCTACGAGAGTTGTATTCTACAGCTACAATAATAGCACTAAATGTATGTGCTTTTTTGTCTTAACTTCTAAGCCTAAAAGTATCCTAACTACTATGCAGTCCAGAGTAGCAGTAAGCTGTAGCCAGCAAATAAACCAAATAATTCAGTCCAAAGTGATTGTGATAAGCACATGCAGTTTACCAGTCCATGCATATGACATTGAAGACATTGATGACCAAATTAAGTATGCTAAACAAGTCCATTTCTTCCTCAACACCACTTAGGTTCTCCATCCACATCTGCTGTACAACCTCCATCAACCAGGATGGTCAAGAAGGTGGGCTGTCGATTAGGCACTGGACCCCTGTCCAAAGTGCATCAGAGTTTAAGACGTCAGAGGTATGCTACCGCATTAAGACAACTGCTGGAAGTAAAAGCCGGAAAAACTGCTTTCATCAAAGTGTGTCAAGAAGTAATTCACAAAGAGGTAAGTTAAGCCAGAGCTGGGCAATACTGACAAAATCAAATGTATATTTTGACTGAACACTTAGATATCTATAATGTGACCATATTTTAGGTATTACTATTGGTGCTTTGCTTTCAGAAAATGTTACACACAAGAAATGTTTTAAAACTGGTTGACCAAGTAGATTGTTTGTTCATTTCACTCAGCAACAGTCTAATAAGTGTCTAAGTGTCTAATAAATGTCTATCACTTTACTGTGATGCCTTTAATTCCAGGAAAAGACAGCATTTGGGCTACTGTACATCATTATGATAATCAAATATTTATCTACATATTGTCAGTGCCAAGTTAAACATTCACAGGCCTAACTATCATGGAGAATATTTGAAATAAAATCAAGTACAACTAGAAAAAGTGCTCCACGGAGCACAGGTCTCCGCCAGGTTAGGTAGGTTATTGTGGCCTCCTGGTGGCGCTATAATAGGCCAATGTGAAAAGGGTGCCATTTCTTCTTGGGCCTTTCACGGCAATCGGACCTTGCATTCATGATTTGAGGCATTTTGTTCCAAAAATGTGTGTTGCTAAATTAGAACTGCTGGTGGCGCTATAACAGGCCAATGTGAAAAGGGTGCCATTTCTTCCTCGGCCTAGTGGGAATGTGCGCGCATAATTTCAAGGAAATCGCATGCTGTGTTCATGATTTGAGGCATTTTGTTTAAAACAAACCAATCCTGCAAACTTTGGAAGGCAATCTTAACCAATTAGGATGGAATATGGAAAATCGGACAGATCCGTGTTGATCACATGACTATAGAGATACTGTGTACCGATTTGCGTGATGTTTGGATAAAATCTGAAGGAGTACTGTCAAAAAATATGTTTTGCACAAATCGGCCTCCTGGTGGCGCTATAACAGGCCCATGTGAAACATTTGGGGCAGAGGTTCTGACACACACACACACGGACGGACAGGGGGTAAAACATACTCTCTCGCCATGCCTTCGGCCTGGCGGAGACAATAATAGTAGCTGAACAGGCCCTCAAAATAATTACTTTATAATGTTGTCATATTAAAACAAAGCTGTATAAATATTAAAGATGGTTGTTATGAATATTGTTTTCCAGCGTAATAACTTGCTCAGAGACAAGGAGGGACCTTACCGGACATCACTCACTCCTGAAAACCTGTCCTCATTTTGTTGGGAGAAGACAAATGCATTAGTTGAGGACAAGGCACCGGTTACTCTCACGTGCCTGCGATCGATGTTCCCACAGGCAAAGAAAATCCAAGGACAACATACGGTTCAAAATCATGGAGATGAACAACGGAGGTGTGTTACCATCTCTAAATTAATTCATTCGATTTTTTGTTTTGTATATTTATCTATACAATTGTTTCACTGTGTTAGTGAAGTGGAGACAGTTTTTATTTTCTAGTACTTGCTTTGTAGGAAACAGAAATAAATTGAGAAGACAGTAAGCCACCCATCAACACTGTGTAAAGAGAACAAAACATGTTTAATTGGCATGTGGGAGAAAGACTTCACCTGTCAATACTTTATAAAAGGAACTTAAAGCTAAAATTTATATTTTTGTTGGAATGTATACAGAATGACTGAAGCGGAAGCTCAACAGTTGGTGGAGAAGAGGATTGGAATGGTCATGTCTGTAGCTCTATTCACCTGTTCCCGCAAAGTAAATTTTGTCCAATCTGTGATTGGTGTGGAGATGTGGAGGCAAGGTTGTCCTCTCAAGATGTTCACCACCATGAATAGCCTTGGCATCTCCCAGTCCAGAGCGGTGGCAAGAGGAACTATAAACAGACTCCTGGTTGACCACGATAAAGAGCTTAAGCTGTGGAAAATGGAGGTTGAGGTGTGTATGTATATATTATTAGATGAATGATATATTCTTTGTTTCATTATCGCTTTATTTTCTTTGTCATCATATAACCATATTATAAAATCATATAGTATCTATGTAATATGTATGATCACTTGTTTGTCTCTTTCATTCAAGATGAATAATTATTTTAAACATTGTTAGTAAGGCAAAGAAATGGTATTAGCGAATGACAGAAGAATAGTTAAGAGTAGAGTAAAAATTCACACTTGTTCTCAACACCTGTTTTAGAAAGAACCATCAGCTCCAGGTTATTCTCTCAGTTGGGAACATCTTCAGGTATTATTATTACTTTGTCTTATATATATTGCTTTATTATAATTTGTTGAATACATTCTTTCCTTGCAATCAAATCTCATGTCTTCTCATAACAGATAGCATCCCAGGCCAAGCATGAACGTGTGGGACATGGAAACAAGTCCCCGATTTGGACGTTTCGCTTTGCCCATCGGAACCGGATACATTTCAGCCACCTACAGGGGCCTCCAAAAAAGGCAGTTGAGGTGTCACCAGCCAGCATCCTCCCGTCCAGACAGGTACACATGCTGTAAAGAAACGCACACATGATCACCTGCATGATGGCACAAAAGTCATTATAATCTGTTCTTTTCGTGTACATTAGACATACGAGTCACTGCGGCAGCGCATGCAGATAATTGTGATGCGCATAATCGTTGACAACCTCACAGCCCTCGAAGGATTGAGAAGCAAGGTCGTGAGGCACATTCCCCATGAATACTCCCAGCAGATGACGGAGAAGAGCACTGTTGTAAGTCAGCATGTACAACTGTACAACTACTGTTACTTCTCTGTAAATACAGCAATGAGCCTCAAGCTCGAGGGACAGTTCAGTTCTGGAGTGAATTAGATATTTACCTACTTATCCAGAGTCAGAAAAACCTATATATGTCTGTTTAATGTCTGAGTCTGTGTGTCTAGTCTAATAATCCTCTGGCTTACAACTACACGTTACAGAAAATAGTTCAGGGGTTCTCGGAAATGATTATGGTTCATCCTCTGGGAAGCACAATCATTAGGGTTCATCATGGGAGCATGAATATGCTAAACAGTTATCATGGCTATCTGCCTTAGATTTGTAGATGTCTTGTGTGCAAGTGTCCATTTTTGTCCATAGTGTTGCGCTAGAAGAAAGTCCTTGTGTTACCAAAATAAATAGGATTTATCCACCAACTCACTGTTGGACTAATGGACCCACTGATCCACTGACACGGCTGCCCTTAGAGCCCGCTAGCGGGCCTAAAGATAGTGAAATTACCCCAAAAAGAACTATGCTTTCCTAATGTCCCTGTTTGTTTTTACAGGTCAATCTTGGTGCAGTCCCTGAGAACCCAAGCACAATAGAAGCAGTTATCGACATAATGGATGGCCTTATTGACTATGTTCCAACAGTGGATGGGGAACTCTACAAAGTATTGTGCTGCGCAGATGGCCTAAGCATCGACAGGATGTGGCCCAGCCGTCAATGCAGGATGACTGGACCATCACCTGCATTCAGATTTGAAGGACTTGTGGAAGCCCCACCAGAATTTCACAAGGAATCAGTGTATTGCCAGGTAACCAACTAAGATACATTTTTGTAAGTCCACTCTGACGCGCTGCTCTGGAATCAGAGCGTGGCGAGGCAACTATTTTGTAATTTATGAACAACAATTGCATTAGCAATATTGTCAAGATGGCAAACAGAAACAAACCCAAGTTACGTTACAAATATTTTACAATTATACAAAAAAGTATGTGTTATCTAGTTCAGCATACATTAATAATGTACCTGTGTCATTTTAATGTTGGAATGCTTCATATTTTGAGCATGTAATTATTGTGAAAAATTTCCAAAATGTTTCTAAGAATTTTCACTCTTCTATCCTTAAAAAGCCACGTCACAATAGGGGTGCTTTAGCCATAGGTTATGACTATTTGTGGCTCCTTGGCATGGATACGTTTGGGAACCAGAGAGTCTGGTCTGCATTCTGGGAGTACAGTGCTCTAACTGACGAATGAAAGGAGAGCACTCTGGAGCCTTCTGAGTTAATTAATGAGTGCATTCCAAACCGACAGACATGTTTAAGTAGTATGAATGCATGTATGAAAAATGTGTGAAGGACCATCTATTTATTACTACGTAAGTTGTCTAATAACACTTTCCTGCTAGATTTGACAATTATATTGATTATCTCTTGAATAACAGGACATGATGAAACTGCTGTTTGGTGAGGATTTCACCGCTCAAGGATCACTGTGCCGGATCAAAGCTTGGTTTTCATATGGTGGTCACTTGTCACTTCTTGAAAATGTCAAGGAAAAGTTCCAGCATGTCTGGGATTTGGATTTCATCACGGTAATGTCCAGGAACTGTGCATTGCTTTTATCTTCCTCAGATTGATATGTTTCCATGAGTTTTCATACATACATACATCACCTAACCAAAAACAAATATCATTTTCCCCCCACAAAGTTTGTGACTTCAGCTTACGTCACTTTATACGCTGCTACGGAGTACAACCTTGACACTGTTGATCAGAAGCCTTCAGACTTCCCCGCAGATGCTGAAGCCCAAATGGAGTGGCTAAGTGGACTCGCACAGAGACTGGTGGACTTGGTGTGGATGCCACCGACTCAAGAAGACATAAATGCTGCTGCTGCTGCTGCAAATGATGTAGGGACCGGGAGAAGGTCTCGGAGCGTATCCCCTTCCTGTCATTGTGGATACGGTAGGCACATAAGAGGATGCATTTAATTTATTAAGCCTCTATTTAAAAAAGTCTCACCTAGATTATTCCAATTAACATAATTGAAATCACTGAAAGAAGAATGTCTTGGTAAATTCCTAACCTCAAACGATTACTTTGCTAAATTCCAATCTGGATTTCACACACAAATAAGCCATCATACAACTACAGCACATTCAGAATGAAGCTGCCAGAGTTCTAACTAGAACTAACAAAGCAGAACTCTCACATCACTCAGTGGATTAGGGCATAAACACATCTCTGACTTGCTTCTACCTTTTGAACCCTCAAAAGGTCTCAGGTCATCTGGGACCGGCCTATTAACTGTTCCCATGCGTCAGTGTTTACTAGTTATGACACATGTCCATACAAGCTTCCTAATGACTTTTAACTTTTAATTTGAGGCTAAAACCTTTCCGTTCTACACTGCCTTTTATTAACAACTTGAATTGCCCGTATGAATATATTGTGCTAAAACTTGTAAAATAGTTGATTGTATTTTCTACTTCATTATAGAAACACCAGGTGAAACGTTACTGCAGTGTTGCAGCAACCTTTGTGGAGGTGTCTGGTACCATGAAGAATGTACCGAAATGGAGACGACACCCAATCGTGCCGAGATGGAGACAACATCCAATCTGATTGAGGATTGTTTCTGTAGCCCAGAATGCCAAGCAGGTGGCACCTATATACACTGTTACTGTAAAGAGCAGCGAGAGGGACAGATGGTACAGTGTGCACTCATGGACCAGTGCAAAAGACATGAGTGGTACCACAAGGACTGTCTGAGTCTGTCAGAGCAATCCAGTGCTGAGCAATGTAAGAATTCACTCATGAACACATCAACATCATGTATTACCTTACTAACCAGTGGTCTTGTATCTTGTTTTTGAGTACAGCACTTGGACTCAAGTACGACTAGAGTCACATTAACTTCTTACTTGTGATTGGACTTTACTTGACCATAAATGTGACTTCGGACTTGCAGGTTTTATGACCTTTACAGTATATTTTGGAATGATGAATGATTTGTCACAACTGAGATTTGGGACTGAGTGAAAGTTAAGATTGACTTGTATTTACTGTAAGTGACTTGAAACCAATGAACACTAACATACTCTCACTAAGTAATAAGAGTGCATATATAAATAAAGCTATAGTACTTCACCTGCAGCTGACCATGGTTCAAATACAACACAAGCTGAAAACAAAAGGAAATACATATTATGTGGTTTAAAAAACATTTAATAAATGTTCTTTTCCTATTACAGCTGCATGGTACTGCTCAGAGGCATGCACCATGGCTTCCGATGCAGATGACCATATGCTCAACTACACGAAGGCTCTTGTGTGGGAGGGGCTTTATAACATGGCAAGACGAGATGCTGTCAGAGAGGGTGATGGAGAAGCCATGACAGACTTCTGTAAAATGGACATGGTGCTGTTCTGGGCTAGGAAACACATCAAGGATTTCGCCATCTGCCATCTAATGCTAACTGGTAGGAATTAGAAAATGTAATGTGTTACTATGGGCATTCTGTCACTGTAATACCAATGGCATGATATCAAGTCCAACTTGTTTGAATAGGGATTGAAGGATTCTACCCAGAGCGCGTAAGACAAGACCTGAAGTGGAACCGTGTGGCAAATCTTCAAGGAACGCCTGGAGGCAACATTGGCTTGGATTTAGTCAATGAATTCATGAATGATGAATTCAAAGGTCTGTCCTATGAACATTTGCTAAATGATTTAACTGTTATGTAATGTTATTGAGTGACAACTTTGACATAGTTCTCATACTCTTCATGTCCCGAGGGATATGCCATGTGACACAAACCCTTATTTACTAATAATCATTGGGAGGCTCTCCCATCTGAGAGGAGTGTTAATAACATGTAGAACAGAATTCCATAACTGTCTAGAATGAAGATGAAGAGTAAACAATGGAATATAGTGGAAAGGGGGAACATGTGGTCACAATAGTCAGTGATATGCAAGCTTTTTGCTAGTCAGTGAAATAGAATGGAGTAGAATTAATTTCACTGGGGCCTTAATGTGAACACCAGATCAAGGGCCTCTGGAGGTTCAGACTCTTCCTTGACAACCTCTTTTATACGCTGTTCTGTTATTTGTAGACTCCTTGCCGAGAGGCAACTATACCAGTGAAGATGTGGAGTGCTGTTCTAAGATGGCAGGAGCACGTGGAAATGATGTGGATCGGCTTCTCACAAGCCCAGGAACTGGCCGTACCCTCACAACGTCTCATCATCCTCCTCCTTCAAGAGAGCAATAAGAGCTGACATTGCTGAGTTTGTAGTCCATTTTAAGGAGGAGCATCTCTTCAGGTACATTCCTGGGAGAGCACACCAGGAATTTGGAAAGTTTACTTACCAGCAGAAAATTCAAGCCCCCAAGAAGATGGGGAAGATGATGAGGGATCTGGCAGAGGGCATGGACTTCTATGAACATCTCATCCAATATGAACAAAGATAGCGAGTACCACTATTTACATACATTACATTTATGGCTGGGGGAATGTATTAATACTTAAAACGTGACTGATGTGAAGTCAAGTCAATTGTATAAGTATACTGTAGCCCATACAGTATAACCTAAACTCAATGTGTTTGAGCTGTTTTTGGCTCATACAGCTTTTTAGCCCCGCTAGCAGCTCTAAGGATCCATACCTCTGTAACCGGTTTGGTCCATTCAACTTTGAAACTTGTGGCTGGATTGCCATCGAATTGTTGTGTGCTTCTACATACAGTAGTGTAGTGTTTCTACATACAGTACTGTATATGGGCTATAAAGTGCCTTGGTCACTCTGATCCTTATACCCAATCTCAGTCTTGTCTTTGTCCGGTGAGGGTTGTCCTGCTTGCCATTTTTTATTCTTCATTTGTTTTAGTTTTTTGTCATTTTGTTACATTGTCACAAGTACATTGTCAAATACAATGGAATTCATCCACAGCTAAAAAGGCCTCTTTTGTACCCTTTACGTTTGACCCAGGACCACCATGCATCAATGAAGAGACTGGAGGTAGAAAGACAAGTGTGACCTCTCCTGCTGGAGAGGATGGATGGAGGATGGAAGGATGCCAGACAATATTTACACTATCGACAATTTTCTTATGGCGATTTGTGTGTTAGCCTATGTTATATTTGTGATTTAAGTTTTATACCTTTTTTTCATAAAGAATAAGTGAGTGAATATTTTTCAGAAGAAAGAAAAAACTAAGTAAGTCATTCAGCTTGCATTCTGATTGCATAACAAATAAAAAGTAATTAAAACTCAATTGTACAAGGCTATATTATCTATAGTACAAAAAAATATCATGCACATACAGCATGGAATATTTTGTCTTTTACAGTCATTTACAGAAATAATTGTAAAATATCTCCTAACATGAGGAGATGTGAAGGTAAATGCCCACTATTCTTTTGGCTGGTCAGTGGGTCACTCTCCATGTCCAAATGAGATTCCCAAGATTATATATACAGGCATATGTGAATGTGCCCCAATTTCCTTTCCTTTATTGGGGGGGCTTTTAACCTTTATTTTCAATAGGATAGTGGGGAGAGACAGGAAACAGAGAGTCGGGGAGTGACATTGGTTCAGAAATCGAACCAATGTTGTGCGTGTCCGTCTATCTGCCCATCCCTGCACAGATAATCTCAGAAGCCACTTGTGGATGCTGCCAGTAGGGCAAGGAAGTACATCCCTGAATATTTGTGTGAATTATTATTAGTATTTTGTGTCGGCAGTTTTATTGTTATGGAAAAAAAGGAAAGCGACATATATACTGTATATATTGACAGTGGAAAATTCAAGTTTTAATTTAAATTGATACATTTTATTCATGTCGCTGCCTTGAGGCTTTGTGCAACTTTGTCGATGAGTTTGTGGATCTCTCTGTGGCGCTTCATGGCGTGGTTGATGCATTCCTCCAGCTTCTCTGTTGACAGCGATTTCCCACCTGGTTTGTGGACGGAGCAAAGACGATCGTCCTCGTCCATCACCACGGTGAGCTGAGCTGTTGACAACATCTCCTCATCTACTGTAGAGTCCACAAACAGAATGGAGTCATCAAACATGCAGAAGGAGGTGCTGACAGGATGTCTGTGAATTCGCAGGCCGTTTCTTTTCTCAAAATCCACAGTAGGTGCACACGTCTCTGCGTTGATGGTGACCTCTGGCAGCTGTGTGTTCTTCAGGGCAGCCAGCAGGGCAATGACACAAGCATCCAGCAAGTTGCCGTCATAATCGAGGCACATGATGTCACAGTATACAGCCCAGCAGAGCTTTCCTTTCTCAATGCACAGGTCCTCCGTCTGTATCACCTCAGAGCTTTCAATGACATCAGCCACGAACTGGCTGGCGGCCTGCGCCTGTTCTCCCGGCGGGCCTGGACGAAACCGAGAGGAACACAGTGGTGGCAGGTCCACATTGGGCACAATGTAACCTTTATGAGGTGCCTCCACAGTTGGGTTGGCCAGCTCCACTTTGATCAGGTCAGACATCTCCATATATGGAGCTGCCTATGTCAGTTATGCCCAAATATGGGACCATGACGTCAGTCCTGGACGTGACGGTTATCTCTATATATGGAGTTTCTGAGAAGGGTTCGCTGATGTCAGACTCCATATCTATGACACGTTTAGGTCTCTATGACGACTTTGTAGGTCGATTGTCTCCATTTATGGGGATCTCCATATATAGGCTAGTACTGGCAAATATGCCCTGAATGTTTTCTACAGTGTGAATTATCTTTCATATATATTGTGAATTTTCTTATCTCAGATCCACCGTCCCACCCTCCCTCCATATTTGCGGAAGACTTGATGTCATCAATATGATGTCAAGGTGACGTCAAAGGTCCGCAGGGAAGTCACAAGCGTATCTTTCCATGAAGGCTTTTAGTCGGGTAGGATCCCGGGCAGGCAGCGTATTTTTTCTGTTTTACTTGTAAGAGAAGGTAATATTCTACTTCACTCACATCCCTAATACAATGGGCAATGTTGGTCAAAAACGCCACTGGCTAATTCTCAGATCACTATATTGTATGGCTGAACACATTTTGGGTTTAGCCATATAACATTCAGATATTATATAAATGTATGTGACATAGATTCAATATTCTAGTTTGTCTTATTTTCTGACCTCCTGATAACCTAATAATAAATTACATTTGTTGTGATGAGTTGCCTGTGTGTATTATATACCCACACGGCAAAATCCTGAGTGTTAATTTAAGAGATCATACAGACCCGTAATGGTTTGTTTAAGTGAGGTTTGGATATTTGTACAACAAATCCTGCGCTGTGATTGGCCAAAAAGTACCCCGCCTAACCCTGCACCGTGATTGGCCAATCACAGTCTATTCAGGACTGTGATTGGCCAGTGTCACATGACACATGTGCATAGCCCTATATAAGAAACCATAACTTTAAAAAAAACATAACTTTTTTTTTTTTAAAGTTATGGTTTCTTCCATCATAAAGAGTGTTTCAATAAATGTATTTATTTTTTGTACATGATTGGTTGACTCCATTCAGTATTGTGATTAGCTAGCAAGACACCGCCCACTTCACACAGGGTGTGATTTTTTCTCTAGTATCTCTCTTGTATCTATTATATATTTTAGCTAACTTTAAGTCTGTAAATTCTCTGTGTGTGTTGTCTGTGTTCCTCTAAGCCCTATAGTGCTAATATGGCATAATAGTACTATCATCATAGACTGGCATTCAAGTACTCTTGATAACATAGACTACATTTAAGTACTCTAAATTCCAGGTATATCTATCTGTGTGTCTGTATTGTCTGTCTGTCTTCACTTTTGGGGGGGAAAAGAGGCTTCTCCCCTTCGTACAGTACTTATTTTCCTTTTACCACATGTCCAGACTAGCAATGCAAATAAATGATCCACGCCAGAGAACTCTCAGATGAACTTGATATAAAATGACACCAATGAACAAAAATAGGTAACGTTCAATCGAGATGAGCAAAATGCAAGTTTTAAAAGCTAAATGAGTTGCTGAACATGGAAGTGCTTGTAATACTTCAAACCTACAGAGCAGATTAAATGCTTGTAAATACATTTTAAAGACAAAAAAGGTGTTTCAAAAAATAAATCTCCATAATTATTTCAAGGATATGATGGTTGATCACATGAAATATTTCATGTAGTTTTTACACTCCCTTTATGATTCCCTCATGGAGAGTTCATGTATATCAAACACATTTGGTTTAAAGGTTTCCTTTTCGGGCTAATGGGGTCCGCATTAAAAGTGGAATGAAGATCTGCAAAAATACAAACCTAACAATCATCGTTTCTATACCCTCCTAACCACATGTCTCCTCACTGCTCAACTCCTCGCTGTTGTGTTTTTTTCTAAATAAAAACGTGATTTATTGTTTTCCATTTAGTCTCTTTTGATCCTTGTTCTTTAATGTGCAACTGTCAATTAAGTTGGTTGATGTCAGACCATCCACATTTTGACTAAATGTTTTGGAAGTTGCCTTAAGGAATATTTCACTTTCAAACACTTTTGGGGTGATTTTCACGTCTACTCTTTTGTGTGCACCCCAGGCGGTTTTTAAGTTGCTTGATTCAGTATTAGATATTTGATATTTATTTGTATCATACACACCCTCTTTTCTATATAATCACATTGTAACTTCAAACTTTTAACCATGTTAGATTCATTGAAAACACACTTCCTTGGTTCTGGTGACTTCTATTGTCCTAATGGGTGAGAGGGCTGTTTTTTCTTTCTTTTTTTTTCATTAAAAAAAAAATATATAAAATATGGAAAAAAACACTGCTCATCTGCCAGTAGACTACAAAAAAACATATCAAAACATTTGTTTGAAAAAAGTCTAACAATGTGTTTATATAGGGGATGTGTCTGATAAAATGAATGTCAAATATATAAATATTGAATCATCTTGCTGGTGTGAACACAAAAGCCTGAGTATGAGAAATGACCTAGGAGTGTTTTAAAGTTAAATACCCTTGAAGGGCATTAATAAAAGCCTTAAAGGATGACTTCACCCATTTCTTCATATAATTGGTCCTCATTAATGTTTATGATAAAATGGTACAAATATAATAATAAAGATCTACTCGGTCTGTGTCTCATAATGGGGCTGTGGACAGTTCAGAAACCCTTCGCCCAGTGACATCATCGTTAGGCAGATTTTCTTTTTCAAACAACTTTTTTGAATGCAAGAACAATGGCTTCCATTATATCATGCTAATTTTCCAGGAAAAGAATGCAGTTTCTATACTAGAAACTATAACTTGGATTCCCCATCGATGATGTGGTAGGCAGGTTTCTGAACTGTCCGCAGCTTTGAGACACAGACGGGGGGTAGACAAAAATGTTATCATATTATCATGAGCATTAGTGAAGTGAAGACCAATTATATGTAGATACTACATATAATCTACTAGATAGGTTGAAAATGGGTGAAGTCGTCATTTAAGTCTCTAAATGTTGTTTATAATAGCATTAACACTCTAAAGTTGTTTATAATATCATTAACAAACACATTTATTCAGTCTCAATAACTTACCTATGTGTTCATTAAGCTGTGTTGTTGCTTTATTAACATTCAAAAGTTTATTACGCATTTATTAGCGGTTAACTATGCACTTATTAACAGTTTAACTATGCTTTTTGCATATAGGCCTACCTGGTCTAAAGTAGGAACAATGCCTTAAGCTTAATACATCCTTTATAGGCTCTGTACATAACTGTACTGGGTTTCTGAAAGGTGGCATACTGTACCTACTTCCTGTTTCTGTTTATTGTCTCCGTAAGGCCGAAAGGCATGGCGAGAGAGTATGCTTTGCACCCTGTCCGTGTGTCCGTCCGTGTGTCCTGTCCGTCCGTTACCAGCTAATCTCCGGCACCGTTGGCCCGGTCACTGCGAAACTGTGCACACACACTCCCTGGATGCCAATTCAGAACCTCTGCCCCAAATTTTTCACATGGGCCTGTTATAGCGCCACCAGGAGGCCGATTTGTGCAAAACCCACTGTATTACAGATTTTATCCAAACATCATGCATGTAAAATAGAGTTCTAATATTGGTTCACAGGATATTTGAACATCGCCATGGAACATCGGCAAGAATGTTTGACAACTGGGTTCCGTTTAAGCCATTTATTTCCGTTGCACACATGAGCATACTGTTATTGGGCAAGGAGGTGATGAGGCTTCACGGTTATGGTTTTTACTAAGAAAGACAGAAACAAACACATAATTATCATACAATTCAACAACACATTAACAAACAACAATTAAGACAATGAGTAGCACTCTAGAGGAATGGGTAGGCCTAAACACCAAACATTACATAGTATTCTCTAGGTTAACTTACTGCATTTCATTGAGTACTACCAAGTACATTATGTGCACTTTCAAGGCAAGCAGGTGAACTGTAACATTAATTACATTTATCACAACCCAATAATCATGAATTATCAACTGAACTCACTTCAATGACGCATAACCAAGGCCCACTGAGACTCTAGGACAGAGGAGTTGCTGCTGCTGCTGCTGACAAACAATAACTGAAGTGACAGGCACTCAGGCAGTATATATAGCAGGCCTCTAATGAGGAGTGAGTGAGGACAGGTGAGGTGACAGGTGAGGTGGGTGGAGCCAATCAATGGGATTAGGCCAGGGGGAGGGTTGCTGTTTCTGACTAGGTTGACTCTTTTCTACAGCCGCCCCCAAATACTGTAAGGATTTGAAACTCCCAAGAGTCATACTAGGAAGAGTGAGTTGGGGGTCGTTAGGGATTTCAGGCAGGGAAACTGGGTGCACATGGAAGTAGTGCCAGCGGCTGAGGAGTTCAGAGCACAGATGACACCAAAGCAGAGAGGGGTCCCGCCGCCCCATGAAAAACAAATTTGGGCTCACAGGGTCAGGGTCTGTGATGCTGGGGACAACTACTTGGTTAGGGTTGAGTAAGTGACTGGTCGATGGTAGGGGTCTCTGAGCCTTGAGATGGATGAGGTCTTCTCCAATGCCATCCCTCCGTGCCCGTCTCAGGATTCCCATATCGGCCGGAAGATGATCAGCTGCAGTGGGGGTTATGTCAGCATCAGGAGAATGTTTCAGCTGGACTGAATCATCACGGAGGGCCAGGTTAGGTCGGCAATGGCTGGAATATGGAACAGACCTGATGGTCGCAACTTCTTCACAGAAGGGCTTGATCTCGAACTGATGGCCACTCACGTCTGGGTTAGGGCCATCCAGGGCTTGGGGCCAGGTGTCAGCATGGTAAAGGAATTGAGGGTCTTTGTTTGGCTGCTGGGTCTCCATTTGATGTGGAACCGCCTGGATAGATGGAGGGGCATTGCTGATATGAAAGCACTTGGCAGCAGAGGGGTGAGGTTCAGTGTACCTGGTTGGACCTTGCAGTGTCCAGCCAAGACGAGTCTTAACTGCTGCTGGTGCTCCTGATGGGCCAAAACGCACTGGGGCAATAGGTGAGATCAGGTTGATATTATCTGAACCAATCAGAAGTAGTGGGGTGACCTTGTGCATTGGTGACAGTGGCAGTCTACGTAGGTATTTATGTTTCCTTTGGAGGGAACTGACAGGGTGCGTGTGCTCAGACAGAGCAAGTCGATCGGCAGTGAAGGCATGATTGATTTGAAACTCCCTGGAACTGCAGGTCGAGCTCACCTTAAAGGAGACACAAGCACCCTTCAGCCTCTCCACTCCTTGCCTTACTGTTTGGAGGGCCAAGTCCTCTGGTTCTCCATGAAGCTGAAGTCTCTGGGCTGCGGACGGCAGAAGGATTGTTCGCTCTGACCCGTCGTCCAGCAGTGCAAAGGTCTCTAGGGTGTGGCTGCCATTTCGTAAGAGGACTTTGACTAATTTCAAGAGGACATGACCTGTGCGAGTTGGGCGATCAAGGTATAGGGTCTGGGCAGTGGAATTTACATGGTAAGAACTTACATCAGATGTATTGTTGATCTCACAAAGGACCTGTAGGTGTCTCCTCTGGCAGGTATTACAGTCTCTCTTGAGTGTGCACATAGCTGCCAGATGTGGTCGGGCACAGCGCCAACACCTCCTGTTTTTCTTGATCCATTCTATGATTTGCTCTTTGTTCAGGACTTGGAAATCAGCACACTGGCTTATGTGATGACTTGTTGAGCCACAGTAGGCACAGGGGGACACAGGGGAGTGTTGAGGTTCGAAATGCTCACCAATGCCGTCAGCTCCATAGAATATGGTTGTAGCCTGGGTAGGTGCTTGTGGTCTGTGTGATCGAGGGGGGTTTGAGCCTGTGCTATCCCATCTTGGTTGGCAGCGGGACTCCATTTGCAGCCACTCAGAAAGGTTGGTGAGGTTGTAGGCGGCGTCTGCCTGGGTTCTATACATGTGACGTTTGAAACGGCTTACCTGGTCATATGGGAGTTTTTCCAGTAGCCGATCTACATGTGAGCCACAGAAAAGTTCAGCCTGGCCCTGGTCGGCCATAGTTCTTAACAGCCCAACCAGGGCTTGAACACGTAGGGCAAAGGCGTCGAGGGCATGACCATCTCCTGGACATACTGGGGGGAGAGCCATTATGGTTTTCAGTTCCTTGAGAGCCAACTGCCGTGGCTGGCCATAACGGTCATCAAGGGCTCTCAAGGCTTCTGTGAATGGCTGCTGGGCATAGGAATAGGCTAAAGCCAGGCGTCTGGCCTGGTCCACTTTAAGATGGTCAAGAAGAATGTGGAACTTGAATTCTTCGGTTTCATCTGGATCTAGTAGGTTGTTTAGAGCCATTCTCAACATCCTGTATTCTACCTCATCCTCTCTAGTGAAATTAGGGAATTTAGGGGCTTCAACTGGCCTGTAGTGCCTGGATCGGACAGCAGGAGGTGCTGCTGCAGGCTGCTGAGGGGCTGGAGGAGGGGCTGGAGGATGAGGTTGGATTGGAGGATTGGAAGGTAAAGGACTGGGTGAAACTGGCTGAAGGTGAAGAACTGGGAGATGCGTAGGTATGGAGGAAGGTGAAACTGAGGGATAAGACATGAGCTGGCAAGAGGCTGGATGGTGTAAGGGGACCAGTTGGTTATGGGCTGGAAGAAGGGGGGGGGGTGACCTGGTTGCAATCTGGCCTGGTGGGCTAGGATGCAATGCATTTGGGTGATTGGTCAAGGGGGAGGCGCTGCTTTCTGGTCTGGAAGCTGCCTGTCGCTCCATGAGGCGCTGCAAGATTTCTCCTTGCTGCTTCACCGTCTCAAGGAGGTATTTAATGATGTCAGCTTGGCTGGGCTCTGGATCCCCTTCTGATACTCTGGTAGCAGCTGTGATAGGTGACTGGGCTCTGCTTGGGCTCGTGAGGGGTTGGCCATCGTCAGGGTGTTCAACTTCCTCTTCAGAGTGCTCAGAATCCTCTTCCTCCTCCTCCTCATCTCCTTCATGCTCATGTGTGTGTTCTATGCTGGTAGCTCGGTTCACAAAGCCAACTTCGAAGCCTTCTAGGTGCGTAGGTGGGCGGTGTTGACGTCGAGGGTGGTGAGCTGCTTCGGTTGGCTCCTCTTCAGCCATGGCAATATTCACATCCGGTTCTCGAAGGACCATGTAAAATAGAGTTCTAATATTGGTTCACAGGATATTTGAACATCGCCATGGAACATCGGCAAGAATGTTTGACAACTGGGTTCCGTTTAAGCCATTTATTTCCGTTGCACACATGAGCATACTGTTATTGGGCAAGGAGGTGATGAGGCTTCACGGTTATGGTTTTTACTAAGAAAGACAGAAACAAACACATAATTATCATACAATTCAACAACACATTAACAAACAACAATTAAGACAATGAGTAGCACTCTAGAGGAATGGGTAGGCCTAAACACCAAACATTACATAGTATTCTCTAGGTTAACTTACTGCATTTCATTGAGTACTACCAAGTACATTATATGCACTTTCAAGGCAAGCAGGTGAACTGTAACATTAATTACATTTATCACAACCCAATAATCATGAATTATCAACTGAACTCACTTCAATGACGCATAACCAAGGCCCACTGAGACTCTAGGACAGAGGAGTTGCTGCTGCTGCTGCTGACAAACAATAACTGAAGTGACAGGCACTCAGGCAGTATATATAGCAGGCCTCTAATGAGGAGTGAGTGAGGACAGGTGAGGTGACAGGTGAGGTGGGTGGAGCCAATCAATGGGATTAGGCCAGGGGGAGGGTTGCTGTTTCTGACTAGGTTGACTCTTTTCTACAATGCAAATCGGTACACATAGTCATGTGATCAACACGGATCTGTCCGATTTCCCATATTCCATCCTCATTGCCTAAGGTTGGCTTCCAAAGTTTGCAGGAAGAAATGCCCAGAAGGAGCGAGTGCATTCTCCGGCAGCGGCAACAGCCGCGGAACGTCCGCGGAACTTCCGGTGGAGGAGCGGCAGCTCCCGGCAGTGACTGCCGGCGGTGGAGCGTCAGCTGCCGGCGGAGCAGCGGAACTGCCGCGGAAACTGCCGGTGGAGGAGCGGCAGTCGCGGAACTGCCGGTGGAGGAGCGGCAGTCAACTTCTTTTTCCGCCGATAAAGTATAGTTTTGGACCATGACGGAGCCGCGCCGAATCAGCAGACCTTGAGGCCAAGGAGTCGCGCCCGAGCGCCTCCAGGCGCGAGTGCCCGCGACGACCGGCCGATGGTCTGCTATTCGACTAAGCGGCGTCCGAGTTATGTACCGATAGGCACAGAATCGTAAATAATATTAGTGGGGACTGCGTTACACAAACGCAGCACACTCCCAAAGCTGACGCCACCGGCAGCTCCAGCCGGCGCCGCCGCTGCCGGAAAATGCACTCGCTGTCCCTCGAAATGCCACCCTTTTCACATTGGCCTGTTAGAGCGCCACCAGCAGGTCTAATTTAGCAAAACACATTTTCAGAACAAAATGCCTCAAATAATGAATGCAGTGTCCGATTGCCGTGAAAGGCCTAAGAAAAAATGGCACCCTTTTCACATTGGCCTATTATAGCGCCACCAGGAGGCCACAATAACGTACCAGACCTGGCGGAGACCTGTGCTCCGAGGAGCACTTTATCTAGTTTTCCCATCATTTAATTGGCTGATTTCATTGGTTCATTTGATTGATTGCAGTCGAGCCAATGGGACAATGAACCGGAACTGGATATGCCAGCTTCTGGTAACCCGCAGAGTGGCGGTTAACTATGTTTTTTGCATTTACCTGGTCTAAAGTGGGAACAATGCCTTATTAACACATTGTTTGCCAAGAACGAGTTAACTCGTTTTTAGAATCCATCACTTGATTGCCTAGATCGAGTTAACTCGTTTTTAAGAAAAGGTCTAATTTGACCCAAAGACCAAGGAGATATGATTTGTCGAAGATCCATCCACTTCCTTGTTAACTTAAAACTTAAAAAAATTGTATCTCAGCTCCTGAGTACTTTTTTTTTTCAATGTAAAAACCCTGGCATGAAAATGCAAAAAATCTGAAATAATTCTGGCAATCAGGTTAAAAAATCCTTTATTATGCACTTACAGTAGCTGTGTTTTGCATCTACATGGTCTAAAGTGGGAACAATGCTTTATTAAGTTTAATAATCCTTTATTATAATGCATTTCCTGTTCCGGTTCACTTTCCCATGTCTTTTCCCATTTCATATGATTAGATCGGCAGCCGGCTGCAATCAAATGAACCAATGAAATCAGCCAATGAAATGCACAGCTAATTAAATGAAAGAGCCTAGAAGGGATTTATTAACCTTAATAAGGCATTGTTCCCACTTCAGACCACGTAAATGCAAAAAACACTTGTTAAACTGTTAATAAGTAATAGTTAACCATTAATTAATGCATATATAAAAAATGGCTAAAGGGAGGGCCAGGCGGACCTTTGACTCATGTCCCCATGACTCAGCCATAACCTTACAAGGAGTCCCAATGCCACTATGCCGGATTATGGAGTGTGTTGTCCATATATGGGCATATACTGATGACATCAGGGATCCCCATATATGGGCTTAAAAGAGACAAGGACTGACAGATACAGAGATCTCCATATATGGGTATATCAGCATTCCCATATATGGGCATATATACTGATAATAATAATAATAATAAATGTAATAATAATAATAATAATAATAATAAACTTTATTTGTATAGCACCTTTCATGACATGAAATGCAGCTCAAAGTGCTTTACAGAGCAAGAATGCAATTACAGAAAAAGTACAACTAATTTAACGATAAAGAAAAAAAGGAAAGCAAAAGCATAAAACAACATTAAAATAATAACAAAAGGCAGGGAATCAGGCAAAACAGTGAGAACATGAATAACAAAACAGAGATTTCAAAATCAACCAAAAGCAAGAGTGAAGATTGAAGAAGCTATGCTTTAAAGCTATCCACAGAGGCTGCCTGTCAATTAAAATAGCAGAAACTTCATAAATGTATCCTTTTCTTTCAAGTCTAACCGCTCCACGCTCAACGAGGCTAGCAACCAACTGGACCTGATCTTCACCAGATGCTGCTCTACTGCTAACCTGTCCGTCACTCCTCTTTCCAGTGAAAAGGGTAAGAAACTCTCCGATCACTACTTCATGTCCTACTCTCTCTCTCTCTCTCTCTCTCCTCTCCCCCCTCACAGCCCCTCCCTACCCACATGATTTCCTCACGTCGCAATCTTCGCTCACTTTCCTCCACTGATCTTTCCTCTTCTGTTCTCTCTGCTCTCCCTGCCCCTTTGCTCTTCTATCCCCTGATACCGCCACAGATCTTCTTTTCTCTACTCTATCCTCTTCTCTCGACCATCTCTGTCCCCTCACCACCAGGCCTGCACGCCAAACTCCACCTTCCCCCTGGTTGTCGGACTCAGTGCGAACTGAGAGACGGAGCCTGAGAGCGGCTGAGTGCAAATGGAGAAATGGCAACCTCCTGGAGGACCTTCTTACCTTCCAATCGCTCCTTTCTACTTTTTCCTCCTCTCTATCAGCTGCTAAAGCTGCTTTCTTCTGCACTAAAATTCAGGCTTCTGCTTCCAACCCTAAAAAACTCTTTGAAACTTTCTCCTGTCTCCTGCAACCACCACCCCCTCCTCCCTCCTCGTCCCTCCTCCCTGACGATTTCGCCAACTTCTTTGACAAGAAGGTGAACGATATCCGATCCTCCTTCCCTCCTCCCCCGGCTGGTGCCCTGCGCACTACCCACACCCGTCTGCCTTCCACCCCCCCTCTCTACCTTCATCTACTCCTCTTCCCTCCCCCTCCCCCTCTCTATCCCACTTTTCTCTCCTCTCCCCTAACGAGGTCCTTCTCCTTGTTACCTATAGTCGCCCCACCTCATGCTCTCTGGACCCGTCCCATCCACTCTGCTGCAGTCCACTGCACCTGAACTTCTTCCCTTCTTAACCCACCTTATTAACATCTCTCTGACGTCTGGTTACTTTCCCTCTGCTTTCAAGACTGCCAGAGTCACCCCCCTCCTGAAGAAACCGACACTTGACCCCTCTGAAGTCAAGAACTACAGACCGGTTTCCCTTCTACCCTTCCTATCTAAAACTCTCGAACGTGTGTGATAGCAGAATCTGTACTGGGTGCTCTAAAACATAAATACATAATGAGGCAAAGACAAGAATTCAGAATTCCAAGTATGAGAGATTTTACTCGAGTAAAAGGAGCAAACTTTACACAAAATCATCATGCAATGGAAATCCAGTTTGGCTCAAAGAAGACACTGTAAGGTCACAGGCTTTATACAAGTGACTTCAAACAATGCAAAGACCTCCTCTCTCACATGGAACAATCACTCGGCTCATCTTCAGACTTGTTAATTTGTCACTTTAGCATGTGAAGTGAAACAAAAGAATGCAAATGTCTCTGTTTGGAGACAGGATGTCTAGCAGGCAAAGAGTCCTGAAGCAAGGTGGAGCCAAGCAGGAGAACATCTTATCACATTAGTTAATTTTTAAATGTTTATCTTCAAATATCCTTGACATTTCCCCCATTTTAACATTTAAAAAACCCTTACACAACAATACTCATAGCATATCGCAGGAATAGGCGAAAAACCCATATTCAATTTCACAGGAAAATTCCTATCCAGCCCAGCTCAATTAGCCACGACCACCCTTCTGGCCAACGACATGTAGAAGTTCAACAAAACAAAAATGCACAGGGAGAAAGTCCATTCAAGTACAGAAAAATACAGTTACAAAATACAGGTACAGATCATAAAAGAAATAAAGCTCCGAAAAGGTCCTTCTTCATGGCCTCAAAGTACCATAGTCCATTGTTCCACCAAATCTTGTTTCACCAAAGTGATAGCAATGTCATTCTCCTGCCGTTATGGAATGGGCATCCACAAAAAGAGTGATGCCGTCAACTGTAGCAAACAACGTTAGGATCCGGACGGCGAATGTCCCGCGGTGTCCTCTCAGAATCCTGCGTAGCTCCTCGTTCCTCCATCCTCCCGTGGCGTTTGCCCCGTCCATGTGAAGCGTGGTTCCAGGTCGTTCCCAGTCCAGAAGCCGGTCCTCCTGTTCAGAGTGCTCTTTCCTCATCCACTCAGCCAGTCCATCCCCCGTTGTGAACACCAGGGCTGAAGACTCCATAGGATCCTTAGCAACACCATCATACGCCATTCTTGAAAAAGAAACACAAAACTTGTATAAATAATCTCATCAAGGGTTCAAAATGTAAAATCACAAAATTCATTAAAAGCACATACAGCATACTTTCAAAATTTCGTCAACATCTATCATATACAGGAATACATAGGATTAGATGAAATCTTTTCAAATAGTGTAGCTATACACATAATGTACCTATATATATTTATATATCATATGATATTTGACTCTGCATATGGAAAAACAAATATAGCAAACCACGATACTTAATACCACACAAGCCGTAGAGATATTTAGCACGTTGTCATCATCTCTTATTCCTCCTCTCTCAAAACAGTTCCACTGCAGTTCATAAGTGGACCTGAGAATAAACACTCACAACAACATTATTTAACACACCCTAACTAAACCACATGTATGGCATTTAGTCATGTATGGCCTTTAGAGGCACACCACTGGCTATAGTAAACTAATCTTACTTCATGTTTAGAAATCCATTCTCAAACCAATTATACTAGTTACCAATTACCATAAAATTCACTAGATTAATATTGCTATTTAGTGATGTGGTCCTGCAGTCCTGTCTCTGTGTCACTAAGAGAGAAGCAATCATTTACTACAAAAACATCTTAAAAATAAACAAATAAAACATGACATGAATTAGCATCATTCAATACAAATCTAAGCACACACAGAAACCATGTCATATGTTTACACAGCCCTTATGCTCAATTAATAAACAATTGTAACAATCAAAATCAGAATAAACACCATACATTACCCCCCGTGTTTCGGATTATTGGACAATCCAGTGTTCCCGGCTACCAGAAAAATTTAAAGTAATACATTCGACGACGCACGTCTCAATAGGTCAGTTATCAATTAGTTTGTTAGTTGTGCCATTAGTCACAAAATACACGTGGGATAAAACACACTCAGTACAACATGAAATCACATCAAAACATTATGTTAGCCTCCCATAGAACGACACCGATCCTAAAAGAAATTGGGAAGGAAACAACATTATCAAGAATAACTTTCCCACAAACCCAAAACTCAGAAAAGAAAACCCATACTGGTATTTGTCGGATTCCTGCTGCCATGGCGTCCCAATGGAGCAGAAATCCTCAACCCAGACCCTAAAATCACATTTTCAATCACTCATCCCTAAAAATAATGGCACTTCCATTGTAGTGTCAACATGTATGGTTAATCTAATCACCATAGTAGCCAAAAGTTCAGGGCTTAATTCAACAACACCTAATTCCAAGTGTCGACCACCTACTGCGAAGGAAAGAAGCTGAGACACTAAAACTCTTTTCATCTAGAAATTCCTACCTATTATTATTATATAATATTTAATTTTCATATCTATCTAAAACGATTTATCTATCTCCTGTTAACTATTTAACAGGCTACCATAACAAAAGGATTCAATACTCACTTTGAATTTTAAGCTACTCAGTACCCCTCCTTTTCAAGACAGCAGAATAGCGGTTTTCTCGAGGCCTCGGTCCGTCCCGACAGGCCTTTAAAAAAATCCATGTGCTTACAGATGCGGAACCTTAACCTTGATCAAAAGGTAATTGTGCTGTTCTTGTACACACAACATTACAATAAACAACACTCGCACACACACAACTCATACAAACCATTCATTCTGTGCTAGCTTTGTTGTAACTCTGTACAACCGGACCCGCAGGCCGGACAAAAGTCCCCCTGAACAGACAGCCGGCGACCGTTTGATTGATTGATTGAATAACTTCTATACAAATACATGCAAAAACTAAGAGAGTCACTGAACGCATTTACACAACCTTACTAAACATGACCTCCTAACGGTTTGAGTGTGTCGGCTTATGATTACTGCGTTTCCTCGACTGACGTTAATCGGCAACACTAAAAAACATTCCACCAAGAATACAAATTTAAAAGATTAAAACACGTCCACAGCCTCCATTTTTCCATATATTGTATCCTATGTATTAAAAAAATCAAGCAAAGTCCCTCTAATCTGCGTCATGCGCATGAAGGCGAGACATTTCAGTCTCCCTACATATAGGCCATCAAAAAGCCTATGGTGATCACAATTCATCACTAATACTTCAAAACTGAAACAATGTCTCCCACTAGTACACCCAAACAGATTCCCCACTAACAAGACACTTACTGCGGTGATTGGCTGAACAGCGAAAGACTGGTTGGGCCTCCAAAGCAAAGGATTCCCCTCCACTGGACTGCCAAACACCGACAGCAGCAAACCCAGTCCAAAAATCGTCGGCGTAGGACTTCCAAATGTGATAGCAGAATCTGTACTGGGTGCTCTAAAACATAAATACATAATGAGGCAAAGACAAGAATTCAGAATTCCAAGTATGAGAGATTTTACTCGAGTAAAAGGAGCAAACTTTACACAAAATCATCATGCAATGGAAATCCAGTTTGGCTCAAAGAAGACACTGTAAGGTCACAGGCTTTATACAAGTGACTTCAAACAATGCAAAGACCTCCTCTCTCACATGGAACAATCACTCGGCTCATCTTCAGACTTGTTAATTTGTCACTTTAGCATGTGAAGTGAAACAAAAGAATGCAAATGTCTCTGTTTGGAGACAGGATGTCTAGCAGGCAAAGAGTCCTGAAGCAAGGTGGAGCCAAGCAGGAGAACATCTTATCACATTAGTTAATTTTTAAATGTTTATCTTCAAATATCCTTGACACGTGCTGTCTTCAAACAACTGTCCTCGTACCTCCACCAGAACAACCTCCTGGACTCCAACCAGTCTGGGTTCAAAGTGGGTCACTCGACAGAGACTGCCCTCCTGGCAGTGACGGAGTCGCTCCATGCCGCTAGAGCGAACTCTCTCTCCTCCGTCCTGATACTCCTGGACCTGTCTGCAGCGTTCGACACAGTGAACCATCAGATCCTCCTCTCCACCCTCGAGGGGATGGGTGTCTCAGGCTCTGCACTCTCCCTGTTTGCATCCTACCTGACAGGTCGCTCCTACCAGGTGATGCTGAGAGGGTCTGTGTCAGAACCACACAGGCTCACTACTAGGGTTCCCCAAGGCTCGGTTCTGGGTCCTCTTCTTTTCTCTCTCTACACTACATCTCTCGGTGCTGTCATCCACTCCCATGGCTTTTCCTACCACTGCTATGCCGATGACACCCAGCTGATCCTCTCATTCCCCCCCTCTGACGCACAAGTGGAGGCACGCATTGCTGCTTGTCTGGCTGACATCTCGGAGTGGATGTCGACGAACCACCTGAAGCTGGTCGATCGACACGGTCACGACTTTTTTCTGTTCTGGCCCCACAGTGGTGGAATGAACTTCCCACTGATGTCAGGACAGCAGAGTCACTGCCCATCTTTCGCCGCAGGCTGAAAACCCACCTCACTCTATCTTTGCCAGACCCAAGGGGTCAGGCTTACATGAGGCTTTGTATCTGTTTCGTCCATACATGGGCAGGGGTCATTTGTCCTCCGGCCCCAACCAAAAAAATGTTTGTGACGTCCCCTTTCGTCATACATGGGCAGGGGTCATTTGTCCTCCGGCCCCAGCCAAAAAAAAGTTTGTGACGTCCCCTTTCGTCACGAACTATTCATGACATCATGAACTTCAGTTATAAAGTGGTTAGTAGGTGTGTTACATACTAGGACTTCATTTTGGGTCTGGCAGAACCAGGTCTCCTGGTCTTGTTTCCTATGAACCCGGAGTGCACAGGGCCGTTGGTGAACGTAATCTCGGACTTCACCAGCCAATCTAACAGGACATCATAGGGTACAAGGAATTCAAATGCCTTAGTTTTGCACAAAACAACATTAAAATAGCAAAAACGTACTTCATAAATGTATCTTTTTCTTTCGATGTCCATTGTGATGACCATTGTGTCCATTGTGATGACATCAGGGATCTCCATACAGTATCTGGGCATAAAAAGGTCATGGACTGACAGATCCAGAGAACTCCATCCATGTCCAGTATGGGCATAAAAGGGACAAGCACTGACAGATATGCCCATATATGGGCATATCAGTAGGATGTGCGATGTTTGTTTATAATTTCCAGCCATTCACCCCGTTAAGGATCACCTTGTGTTGGTTGAAGGTATAACTTTTTAGTGGTTATATATTTTTTAAGATTATCTTTTTTTGTCATGTTATTTAACTTCTCTCCCACCATGGCTTTTATCATTCAAACAATTAAATGTCCATTAATAATACATGTATTCAGGGGGGGGGGGGGGGGGTTTACGCCGTGTCTCTGCAATGAGATTTTTGGTGCAGTGACATCAGCAGTGACATCAGCAATGACATCAGCAATGACATCACCATGCTTATAAAATCAAAGGATTCCTCAGTGATCCCTTGTCTTCTGACTTCCCTTGTGAAAGCTGTAGCTGGACACCTCCTTAGGCCTGACAATGTCTAATCCCGTCCATTCTTTCTCCTTCTCTGTACCTCAAGTGAAGATTAGAGAATGCATGAACGATGCTCATGCTCTGAACATTTCTTTACCTTATGTTAAAATCAACAGGCTCAAGCTTGTCCAGAACTTGAAAGGTGCCCTGTTCAGACCCATTCCTGAGTTCATGGACAGCTCAGTCAGATTGCCCAAATCCTTGAGGACACCGTCACCATACATCAAGGAGATCAATGACGCCACGTCGAATGAGTACGATCGATGTCAAATCGAGCTGAAGAACAAGAGAAAGGAGAGAGACGAGATACGAGACGAGATACAGGATTACAGGAACTTTCTGGAGGAGGAGACGAAGCCCAGATCTAAGATGTTGTCGATGTCAGGGCTGGATTTGGAGGGGATTTGGGACAAGGAAAGGAGGTCCATCAAAGAGCTAAGTGATCTCCACCAACCAGATTTGAGTATATTTGGTCACCCAGATTACGGGCTCCGTCTGGTGTACTGGCTAGCCAATACCATGAAATTCACAGATGGGGGTATGGTACTGAGCTTTGATATAACTGAACATGATTACGGAGCCCATACTTTTACTAACAGACAAGCCGTACTAAGGCCCTACAAAATAGGGACCCACAAAAGAGGGACCCATTACATCGCTCTGGCTACTATTTCCGCCAGGGTCCTTCCAGTTTACATCACCCAGTTCTACTCCACCTCACAAGACGTGGTTAGGGTCATCGTTAAGGTCAAAGATGACCTCAGTGGCACTGTAACTGACAGAATAATTGAAGAGGTTTACATTTCACACCCCTATCTAGGCACTATGTACCGCATCAACGTTGACCTGCTGAAAGATATGAAGAAATGCTCAGATCAGATAAAGCAGTACATTCAATCTGTATGTTCCCGCTCAACAGAGATATCGCGACACTCGGCGGAGATACAGAAACACGTGTATCAGATGAAGTGTTGCTTGCTAGAGTTACAGTGCTATTTGAAAGGTGAACTATGTAACTCCAATACCAGAGCGCATATCGGTAATATGATGACGTTGCAGACATGCTCCATGAGGATGCTGAAGTGCTTGCATAGCGAACAGGGCCACGTGCAACATATACAGAACGTCTCAGAAAGAATGCATGAGTGGGCAACAGAGATGCAGTCCATCTCTAATGACATGCTGACGTTCCCTATTGAGATACTGGACTGCCAGCACCAGATATCAACCTACTGGGACCTGATGGCCAACGACTGTGAGACCTTCAACAGCTGGACAGATAAATACAACCTATCTTTGTATTCCGTTTCGCTATACGACACCACTTTGATCGATGCAACGTCATTATCTACATTTGTTTCAAGCAAAGTTGAGATGCTGAAGCTCATGTTAAAGATAGAGCCGATACATGACATGCCAAAGTTAACAAAAGACGACGAGCAAGTATTACGTCTCCTGTAGAGAGAGTCCTGATAATTTTTCTCTCAATTGAGAGAAAATTTGTTAAAAATAATTGCCTAATCAAAAAAAACAAAAAAAAACAAACAAACAAATAATAATAATAAAAAATGAAAATAAATCTATACTATAAATTACGAAATTTCTGTCTGTGACAGGTCTGAGAATGCACAAATTCTCC
>NC_137617.1:13938872-14028872 GCF_963280865.1 Gymnoscopelus braueri | reverse complement strand
CGGTGCAGGGTTAGGGGGGTACACTGGTGGCCAATCACAGCGCAGGATTGGGGGTGCAAATATCCAAACCTCACATATAGGGGCGGTTTCACCGCCCAAAAACACACACAGGGAAGGTAAGTTACACACATGGATTAAAACAAAATAAAATCTCAATGTTTGTATGACCAAGTCCTAATGTGTGATTAGTGAAACAGTGTGAAAGGAGCCCCCTCTACACTAGCACTGATTCCTAAACAATTAACACAATATGTAAAATGATGATGTTTTAGTAACATTGTTTCTGCTGTTCTACATACTGCCAACCAGGTGAAGAAATCACAGATTGAGGCTTTAAACCTTTGCTTTTATATGAAATATCGGAGACTACTAAGGTTTTATGGAAGATGCTTCTGAACACAATTGCTATTTTGACCACTTCAAACGCTCTAATCTTACAACAAGTAAGACGTGCGAACGCTGGAAGCGAACGCAGCTCGAAAATATTGTGTATTTACGGACTTGTAATCCGTGTTATTTCACCGTGATGGGGAGAGAACATTGAAATTGTTTGTGTGTGTGTGTGTGTGTGAGTGTGTTTCTGTGTGTGTGTGTGTGTGTGTGTGAGTGTGTGTGTGTGTGTGTGTGTGTGTGTGTTTTGCAGGCTGTTGTGCATTTTAATCAGAGCATTGTCTAAATTCCTGCACTCTGGCGGCTGCACACAGACAGTGCACGCACGTGAGTCACATGGGGGCGCGAGCCAATGAGAGCGCGGCTGTACACAGACACACACACTCACAACCCGAGCACGGTTACATAGTAAGCTCACCAAGTAACGGAAAATAGCCGATCAACAAGCTCTCAATGCTTCGCAGACACGTTGAGAGCTTCATTGCTCAGTATCATTGCTAGCAACATGCTTCCAAATGACTGAAATCAGTCCTGGTGACTGAGAACTTCACTTAAACCCCAGCATTGGTATTGTGGGGAAAGCTTTCGCTGAAAATAGCAGATCGACAAGCTCACATTACTTTCAGCAAAAGCTTTCCCCACAATCACATAAAACTGAAAAGATATAGTGTGTCTAGCATTGAGCCCTGAGGGACTCCGGTTACCCATATGGGGTGTAAGTGGGTAGTCCATGCACACACCCGTTCTACCCAGTGTCCTGTCCTCATGGTTGGATGCCTTCACCTCTCAAACTCATCAGAGCTGCTGTGACATTGTTGGACCTGAGAGAGAGAGAGAGAGAGAGAGAGAGAGAGAGAGAGAGAGAGAGAGAGAGAGAGACACACAGACAGACAGACAGAGAGAGTTGCTGCGTGCGTGCGTGCGTGCGTGCGTGCGTGCGTGCGTGCGTGCGTGCGTGCGTGCGTGCGTGTGTGTGTGCTTGTACTACTAACCTTATCGATGTCTGTGGGTAAAACTCTGAAAGAAAATGAAGACAGAATCAGAAACAAACAGTAGTTGTTATATTGTTGTTATTTTTTGGTCTAAAATATCTGTTTTTATTCTATCAAGAACGAGCAAACCCCCCCTACAGATCTACAAGCTCACAACACATCGCAATAGTACATACTGTACGTGTTGTGAGCTGGTAGATCGGCTATTTTTGCCGCACAACACCATCGTACAACGGAGTATAATTCAGGCTTAAGGTTGGTTGATTTACAAACCTCTGGTTTGCTTTCTGCGTGTGACGAGGATGATGATGAGATGAAGAAGGCCAGGAGCAGGAAGGAGGTCAGGACGTAGCCCAGCGGCAACAGGAAGTGTTGTCGCTGGTCAGGCAGAATGACGTTGATGACTCAGGGCGACTCGGCCTTGGTGTTGTCTGAGGAGCACATACAGTACACACACACACACAGTCTTTGTTTTTGGTGTCCTTTACTGTGCTGCTGAATGCGTTTTCATTTTGCAGATATTGTACGTTATTGCATCTAATTATCCTGCATGTTTTCCAGTTTTGTAAACAGGGTCACACTGTGTGGAAGTGGTCATCCCAACCGTATCTGAATTGGAATGTTGTTTGGAGACTTCCTTCTGTCCTGCAATGTCCTTACTCGGAAACAACTATGCCAAGGTCACTCTCCTATTCAGGTTTATGAATATGGGCATGGTGAACAAGTCCACATTCCACACGATCCAAGACCTCTACTGTGTTGACACGATCACAGAGTTCTGGAACATAAAGAGGACTGCGATAATCACTAGACTACAAACCAAAGACAAAGTTGTGGCCCTGGGTGAGTGTCCCTATATAGCACAATACACAGTCCAAATTAATGATTGATTATAGACTGATGTTCTCATGACCACTCATTTCTATGAGGGCTCTAACACAAGCTATTTGTGATGAGTACAGATACATTTCAGTTGATCTGATGATGTTTTTGGAACAAACTAGCTTTGCATGAATGATAATATAGTTATGAGAAGGCTAACTCTTCTCATCCCTATATTTATGTTTTTGTTTACGCCAGGTGATGGTTGGATGGACAGTCCCGGTTACTGTGCACAGTATTGCAGTTATACCACCATGGATAATGAAACAAAAGAAATGATCAATTTGGTCAACATCGACAAGAGAGAAACTGGGAGAAACTCTGTATGGAGAGGGAGGCATTCATCAAAACATTTGACCAGCTCCATGCAGAACTGAAGCTGTCAGATCATTAAGCTGTCATATTGTATTGATACACTTATACTACTGTTTTTGCTATTGGAGCATTATCTCACAATCCTTCATCAATGACCAAATTGACCTGAGTATGACCAGGACATATTATTCCACGTTTTAATTATGCCAACATTGTTTTTCATCCAAGGGGAAGTACAAATACAGTGGAGTTATTCACTCATTTGATATTTGGCACAGAGCGAAAGGGCTGGGCAAGAAGATACGTGCTGTAAGTGTTATTTGTGTGGAAACGCAAAAAGTGCATGGCAAGACTGATTATATTGTGCATGGATGATTTAGCACATGTAATGTACATGAAAAAGATGTACATGTAAATTCAATCCAATTCATTTTCTCACCATACAACTATGTCTCAACTCAAATTTACATTGCTGTCAGCCTGTTGATTGATATTTTCAATATAATTTAGAAAGATTTTTATAGAACAGGCGGACCCTTGGCGATAGAGCTTTCAGCGTGGCAGCCCCTGACCTCTGGAACTCTCTCCCAATGGAGATTCGCCAGATGCCAACATTGGACTCCTTCAAGTCCGCACTGAAGAGACATTTATTTACCCAGGCTTTTGGCAATTAATTTGTTATTTTGTGTACTGTAAAGCGTCCTTGGGTTTCTGAAAGGCAAATTATTATTATTATTATTAGAAGTGGTTAAACCGAGTGTCCACGATGAAAAATATTTTTGTTCTATTGTATTTTCAGGCTGGTCAGTTAAAGGACTGCTCAATCCTCAATGACTGGAATCAACACATTTGCAATCACTTCTGGTACTGCTGCGAAAAGTCTGATGACTATGACACATTTTTTGTAAGTATTTCGAAACACTAAAACTATCATATTTTATTGCCTTGAATGAATCACATTGTCCGGAACCCACACGAGCGAGCTGGGAGAGTAAACACATCACCTTGTGCTGTGGTGACCACCTATCCACCTATGTGGTGACCACTTATCACCACTGCTCAGTGACGTCATTATGTAGTTTTTGCCTACATAGTTTGATCAGAGAATCACTTCCATCACATCAACATCAACCACTTGAAGGATTAAGATTTTGGGGGGAGCATTAGCCCAAAAAAAGCACATTTACATCACCTACAAGCTCACAACGTCTCACTACATGACGTGTTGTGAGCTTGTAGATCGGCTATTTTGCTGGGGTAAGTCTAGACTTCACTAAGTCTAGAGGGTTTATGTTGTAAAAACAACAGACATTTTTAATTCTGTATTTTGTTTAGGATAAGTGGACTGGGTCTTACACCATGTGTGGTGGATGAACACACCTGGATCCATAATAACTGTGCCTGTGACCACAAGATGCCCTTGCCAGAAAAAGAGAGAGACAAGCCATGGATCCAGGCCGAATCAACAGTGCATCAGAAACTTGCCGAGATAGTTTTTAACGCACGCTGGCTCAAGTCTATCCACCATTTCCTGACTTTCAGGTCAGTAAATCTGTTTTGTTATGTCTGGATTTACCAAAAACGAATGATCATGTTACAAATGCAAAATTGAAAATAATTTTGGGTACTTATGGGGATAATTAGTGTGCAACTGCAATGTATTTGCATTGGATGTTGCATGGACATGTGCTCTAATGTAAAAGAATACTATTCCTCCTGCGTTTCAATGTTTAGGTCAACTGGTGAGCTGGAGTCTTTCCACAACCACATGTTGATGTACGCTTCCAAGCGCTTTTCATTCTGCCCCCCTGTGTATGGAGCACGGATGCTGTATGGGGTGTATGGCCCGACTGTTCACACTGGATTTGCAAGAGCCCAGATCTGATCTGTCACAGATCTGTGTGTTCAGACTGATTTAAACAACGTCAACCCAAAGCCGCCCTGCGTTGACATACCTGCTTTGGTTACCATGGTAACGACATAGGCGTCATGACTTTTATCTCTTTATATGTGTTCTTAAAATTCTTTATTTTCCTCTGACACTGCAGATAGGACCTTGTGAACCCATTTTCTGCCATGCCACGAGATATGTCTTCATATATTGCCTTGTTCCTATACATTCCTACAGATTTCGCTTGTACTGAGACATCCCCCCAAAGTGCTAGGAGACATTGAATATCTCCGTCTGTCCACTGAATGCTGCTCGCCATTTTTTCTGTAAAATTTATGCTGCACTATTGTTTTGTTTTCATTACACCCCTTGCACTCTTGTAAATCAATTCAATTCTCACACTCTGTAATGACGTCAGTGACGCTCGGGTCACGCTGCACGTGACGTTTTGGACAGTTTGATATGTGACTTGGGTGGTTAGATCAGGTTACTGCGTTCAGACTGAGACGCATCTTCAGAAATCAGATTTGAAACCACATTTGGGTGCCAGTGTAAACAGGGCCATGACTCGAATTTAGCTCTTCCTTGGACCCACCTGTGGATTACACCAGGTACAAGTGACTTTTTCCCCCCTCTTTTTTTTTCTTTGCTCTTCCTCATGGAACTACTTGTGGATTATACCAGGGTCAGACCTTACCTTATGTGGATTATGCTGTCGACACGCACTGACATTTTGCACCTTAATCCCATGTATGATGACGCAATGACTAGTGTCTTTTATTGTGCTTTTTTCCCCTCTAAGCACCTTAACCAACGTCCATAAGTATATCATGCACAGTATACATTGCTGCTATGCTCATGCACCTTTGTCATATCTTATCTCAGGTACCAGTGTAAATATGTACTGTAGATAACTTGTTTTGGCTTTTTTTGTTCTCTTGTTTGATCTCCCTTCCCACTCCCCCCCCCCCCCCTTCTTCCTCCCCCTCTTCTCTCTATGGAAATAACGTTGTGATGGGAACGATGTACGAAAGCAAATTTCACCCACTCTTTTACTTTGTAAACCTGTGATGTGACAATAAACCTGATTCTGATTCTTGACTTCCAGACACAGTGCAATATGTAGCCTATATTCTGTATCTAATGTATGTAGTTTTCCAATTTTGAGTGAAATAAACTACAATTATTTAAAATGTGTTATTCTTGATGCATAAAATGAAACATACTGAGAATGATGTTACATACCAAATCTTTACTTCAAAGTGTTGTTACAACGTTACAAATGTTTATATTGTGCAACATATTTACATCAGCATTCAAAATATGCAAAATAAGGTTTTTGTACAGTGTTGAATATATATGGGTACGCATGTAACAGAAGCAAACCAAAATGACAACAATTTGTCAAGATAGAGAGAGAGAGAGAGAGAGAGAGAGAGAGAGAGAGAGAGAGAGAGAGAGAGAGAGAGAGAGAGAGAGAGAGAGAGAGAGAGAGAGAGGGGTAGGTAGGTAGATAGGTAGGTAGATAGATAGATAGATAGATAGATAGATAGATAGATAGATAGATAGATAGACATTTGAAAACATGAAATGGGACATTCTGCATAATGAGTACTTTTACTTTTGGTACTTTTTGAATTCAAGACTTTTACTTGTAACAGAGTATTTCTATATTGCAGTACTGATACTTTCACTTAAGTAAAATAATTGAGTACTTTTTCCACCACTGCATTGCGGTCAAAACAGCTTTTTATGTGTCAGAGTATTTCTACATTGCAGTATTGATACGTTCACTTAAGTAGAATGTGAGTACTTTTTCCACCACTGCGTTTAGGCGGGTCAGCATGGCTTGCAGTGTTGCCATGTCGGCTTATTATAAGCGACTTTGGGCTTCTTTTTCTGTAAAGTTGCTTGTTTCGTACAAGTTTTTTTTTGGCTTGTTTCTAAAGTGTACTTACTTATTTAGGCTTGCTTCCAAAAAATGAATTATTTGAACCAGTGGCTCTCAAATATTTTCATAAATGTTTTGTGCCAGGGAGCATTTGTGTTTTTGTGTTTCAAAAATATTCCAAATATTCCACATTTTATTGCAAGAGTTTTTGAAAATGGCAACTAAACAGCACTTTTCAAATATCTGATGCATATAGGCAGTGGTGGAAAAAGTACTCAAATGTTTACTTAAGTAAAAGTATCAAAACTGCAAAGTAGAAGTACTCAACTGTTACAAGTAAAAGTCAGGAATTCAAAATTTACTTGAGTAGAAGTACAAAAGTATTGGTATAAAAATGTACTTAAAGTACCAAAAGTAAAAGTACTTAAATGTTTGAAAATAGCCGATCTACAAGCCCTTTGCAGCTTGTAGATTGGCTATTTTCAAATAGCCTATAGGGCTAAAGTTGTTAATGTATGTTTTATAATGTAGTAATTTATATCTGCAAAGTAACTAGTAACTAAGTACAATATTTGTCTCTGAGATGTAGATCTGCTATTTTCAAACATTTTAGTACTTTTACTTTTGGTACTTTAAGTACATTTTGACACCAATACTTTTGTACTTTTACTCAAGTCAATTTTGAATTCTGGACTTTTACTTGTGACGGAGCACTTCTATATTGCAGTATTGATACTTTAGTTTTACTTAAGTAAAACATTTGAGTACTTTTTCCACCACTGCTTATTGTTCTCACAAAACATGGCAACACTGGCCTACAATCGTGACGGGGTAAAGAGCGGTAAGCCTCTCTCTTCACTAACCGACGGACTTGACCGTGTTGGACTAAAGCTGGAAGCAACTAGCAAGGTGAAACTCAAGTAATCTGTAAAAACTAAAGAAATCATATCGTTTTTGTTATTTATCTGACCCTATTGCTTTCTGGAACGTCTCTGTTGGTTAACCTTAACGGTAACATCTTATCTCCTGGAGCAAAAAAAATTACGCGTTATGTTAGTACGTTAGTACTTACGGGAAGTGTAAATGTCACGTCAGTGGCGGAAAAAAAGTACTCAAATGTTTTATTTATAAGTAAAAGTATCAATACTGTAATGTAGAAGTACTCTGTTACAAGTAAAAGTCCGGAATTCAAAATGTACTTGAGTAAAAGTATTGGTATCAAAATGTACTTAAAGCAGGGCTATACCAACATTGGACTGTCAGAATCCAGGAGATTTTTTTGGGGTGTGTGTGGGCTCACCCTCACAATCCACCCACCAATACATAACATTGCATTGTCAACATTGCAAAATGAACATTATACACTTTCACTGGAAAGGGTTTACAAACAAAGCTTACAGTGTTTGTTATTGCATTACAATGATCAAAAACAGTCAACAGTAACAAAATAAACATTACAATATTTGGAATGTGAGAATCAAGGAATGATGGGTACAATTTCATCCATTGAAACGCTAAAAGTAGGTCTATAGAAATTGTTTTGATGACTGAAGCAATGTAATGCCCATCTTAAATGATAACCATGCATTGCTTAAAAGTTAATATCTCTGTATGATTGCATGCACAGGCCAAGCGGGGGGTCTGGGTGTCCTCCCACAGAAACTTTTTTAACATAGTAGATGTAATTTCCTGTGTTCTGGTGAATTTTGGGAGTTTCTCCTGGATTCTCCCAGGAGAGTGTCAGGAGACATGGTAAAAAAAAAGTAAAATTACTAACATGTTTGAAAATAGCAGATCTACAAGCTCACAACGTGTCGCGATGCGACGCGTTGTGAGCTTGTAGATCAGCTAGTTTCAAATAGCCTCGGTATAAAATAGGGCTAAAGTGGTTCATGTATGCTTTGAAATATAATAATTTATATCTGCAAAGTAACTAGTAACTAAAGTTTTCAAATAATTGTAGTGGAGTAAAAGTACAATATTTGCCTCTGAGATGTAGTGGAGTAGAAGTAAAAGTATAGACACTTGGAAATACTAATATTTTGTTTTTTCTTTCTTCACACATTCACAGATGGATGATGAGTTTGCCCAGCGGGTCGGGGAGGAGTTCGTCCTGCAGTATTATACAATACTCAGCGTGCTGCCTGATTTCCTACACTGGTAAGATCATGTAACATGAAGCATCACAATTTTGTATGATGCCTCCAACCACTTGAACCCCAGCATCCCTATTCTTGGTGGAACATTGATGCATTGTGAGCTTGTAGATCGGCTAAGAGATTTGGTGTAGAGGTAAAAAAAAAAAAAAAAAAAAAAAAGTAACGATCAACCCAGGTCTGTTTCACTAAGTATAGAGGGTTTAAGTGGTTAAATTGTCTGCCTGTTTCTCAAAGTGTAGCCTATTTATATTGCTCCATCACTTGTACACAGTGGTGTGTTCTAGAGTTCTTTGGAGGGTATACTATAACTATTCCTCATAGTTCCTCCCACACGCACGGCACGCACGCGCGTATATAAATAATTGATGTAAAAAAATTGGCTTAGTTTAAACTGTAAAACAAACACACAGCACCTTCGCATGTGTATCCATTTCAAATCTACTGCGGAGCGAAGCTATGGGAATAATCTTTTGAACGGGAAACAGGTTTGCTACCACCTTCTGAAAACCTGGGACTACAGTTATGCACAGAGCCTATTGTGGATATACTGTAGTGTATATTATATCAATTGTGTTACTTTTGTTCAAGTACTGACCACTGGATTGTTATGAACCTTGGTTTTTATAGGTTTTATGAATTAAACGCGTTCAGGTCTCATGAGGCCCTGGATGCCAGAGTTCAGGAGCCTATTTGCGGATGGGTGAGTCTCAATTCACACACAAACACACACACAGTAGTTGAGCTAATCTCCATACAGTTGGACAATGCTTAAATTCTACCCACAAACCCAACACTGGGTTTATACATAAAGAGAATGCTGCATCACATTGCCATAACAACACATTGGCGTTGCCATTAGACCTACATTTTACCATCCCATGTAAATCATCACCCAATACATTAGATAACACTTTCACGATGTGGCTTGTCTTTAGGTTGTGACACTGTCAGAGTTTGTGACCCACTGTTGTGTCCCCACCCTTGGGAATTTGTGTAATATTCTCCACTGTTCTTTTGAGTTTTTTATCGTGTGGCTCTACGGGAGGTTAGCCATCTACAGTATAAGAGGGTCGTTCTGTGTGTGTGTCTGCCTGTGGGTGTTTTCACATGGATTCTTATATTTAACTTACATTTTATGATATAATATAACTGAATGGGGCTTTGGATTGGGCTGAAACCATAACCAAATTTGTCATAGATGACTCACATCACAGGCTCACCACATTAAGTTCCCACGTCGTTCACATGATTTGTTTTTTTTTGTCCTCCTTCCGTTCCAGAACATCCAGATCAAGGTGCTGGACCAATGTTGTAGAGTGCGCAGCATCACGGTTGAGGACGTCACCACCACGCCATCACTGACAGTGAAAAATGGCGTGGTGGTACAAGTAAAGGGGTTCCATTCAACCGCCAACAGCAAGCAGCCCAGAAGAACGTTCAACCAAACGTTCCAGCTGGTACCTCAGGTGGGTGGTTCACATTTTAGACATTCTGCCCATAATATGGGCAGAGTTACAATATTATTGTAATCCAGAGTGACTTGGAAGAAGCACAACCCTAGAACTCCCTACCTCAGTTACTAGATCACCAGCATCACAAGTAACCACAACTAGATGAGCGGCTCAGGCAAGAAAGATTCCTGTGCTTAAAAAAAAAAAAGATAAGAGTAATGTGCTAGAAAGTTAGAAACATTATCGAGAGTCAACAATTCTTAAATCTATTCATGTTTCTCGCAGGGTATTGTTCAAACATTCGGTTACACAAAGGTTTATGACAGATTTTATTTGAGATTTTCTGCCACAATACTGTTCCCGTAAGATTATATCATCAAGTTGGTGATATAACTGTAAGCCTCGTCTGGTATAGTTTCATTTTGGATTTATTGTTTCTTGTTTGTTTAAAATCTTGAATCCACATTCAAGTCAAAGAAAGGTTCCCAATTTTTAGCAAATACGTTCTGATTAGTGTATCTTGACCTGGGTTGAAAAATTTTCTTGTAGCTATTTGCATAGTAGTACTAAAGTAGTAATAATGTGGACTCTGGCATTTTAACCCATTCAATCCGGGAACGCATCTACAAATGTCTTCTAAATCCTAACAGTATTCTGAAAACCGTATGTTGCTATAATATCTCTCTCTCAAAATGTGAAGGACCCCCAAAATGATTTGTATTTGGTCGCGGACCCCCAACTCCCTGGAACAAAACATTTTGAGATGGGGGTCCCCGGTGGGGGTAACAGGATGTTGCTATATCACTGGTGCTCCAATGTCAAGGACCCCCAAAATGATATGTATTTGGCCGCGGACCCCCTATGTCAAAATATGTTGTTCCAGGGACCCCCCAGAAGCACAGATCGGCATACATTTTTTTTGCTTTAAAATATTTATATCTATTCAAAGATTTGCACAAATATTCCACGATTTAAAAAAAAATAGCTGATCTACAAGTAGCGCGGCACTCAGTGCCGCACTATGAGCCTGTAGATCTGCTATTTTTGAATAGCCAAAGAAATCTTAAAATGACACAGATGCGTTCCCGGTCTTCATGGATTAATGTGTTTTTCTTTGTGAAGTAGGGCAGGTACCAAAACAGTGAGAGAAATGGCAGTGTGATATTGCACTGTGTAGTTGTTCTACAGCTGTTCTACAGCTACACAATGGTCATATAATAATATTCTATATCATTATATGTCCACGTCGTGGACCACCAGTGAATTGACCTCTAAGGTTGAGGACCCCTGGTTTATATTATTAATACACTATTAACACAAAAGTTTGCTTATTCGAGTGTTTGCAGTTAATCAACTGTTTTAAATGTCTTTTGTCAAATGGAATGTAGCAAAAACAGTAATGTGTTTTGTAATTGAATCAGGAATAAAATACTACAAGATTAGTATAAAACAGACCATGATAAATGTTTTACAATTTTAAGACTCCTAATCAACTCTTGTGTTTGTCTCTGCAGACCATGGTCAATTTGAACATATTTCACATTGATAGTGATGTGTTCTCGTACAAAGATGAGCAGTTATCAGAAGATGAGGACTCGGAACACGTTGAAGGTGAGATCCACTTACTGTGATTAAAACTGGCCAGTGGTGCCCCAACAATGTCACAACCGTTGACTCATTCACTGCCAAGGACGACTTATGACGAGACGTCGTCCAAACGCCCACACTGGCAAGAACTTTTGACGATTTTTTTTTTGCTGGGGGCCAAGCACCATCGAAGAAGAGTACACCCACAAATCACGTGATCACAACAACAAATCTAGGCACCTTTCATGTTCAAGGATTCACAAAAGTGAAATATTCTCGGATTTCTGTTGTTTTCTGCTTGATTTTCAAAAAAACAAGCCACATTCAAACATCCATAGCTCTGGAATGGAGGATCGTGGCCGGACAATTTCTTTCCCCCGATTCTACCTGACCCCGTGCGTGTAATGAGCCGATCTTCGTGAGGAAAAAGGTCACAGAGAATATTCCATGATTTTTCCATGGTACAGTAAAATCGCCGCTTTGGCTGGCAAAGGGGACCGGATACGGGTGAATTAATTAATTCCTGGCAGTGAATGAGGACCTCAGCCTTCAGGTGCACAACAGAACAGACAAAAACATCTCTGGCCAACAATTCCAAGGCAAGATTGCCTGTTGTTTGTCCCTTCAGTTTGCCAGGAGTGACACCTGGTCAAGCAGATTATGATTGTTGTTTTTAAAACCAAAAAGTAGCACTATGCCGGCTGTATATTTGTACCTGGGTGGTTGTGTTGGTATATTCTTTAACTACTTCAATCTTATTACTGACAGCTGACTCAGGTTGGTGTAACAAGACTGCGCTCGATCGGCTATGGGAGTTCGCTAAACGTAAGTATACTTTTTTGCATTATTTGCCTAGTGTTGAACATAAAAAAAGGTGGTGAGGGCGCGCTCTCACCGCACTTTTATTTTACCTCTGGGGCAGAATCTGCCAATGCATTGTCAATGTAAATGCGTGGATTCACGCAAGAGCGGATTTTTCCGCCTGTCGTGCAGACCTTGCGTTTATCTGCTCTACGCGACTTGTCCATTTGAAGCAGAAAACTGCTGGAGGAAGGAGCTGATTTTCCCCCTCTGTCCAATCGGGTGAGTCGAAGGCGCAAGGCGGACTGTCTCAAGACTCAGGAAGCAACATGGTGCTCAAGGCAGCAGGCGGTGCGGGCTACGGGGAGGGTCCTGAAAGTGAGTGACAGGCGCGTCACTCCCGTTTTTTAGAATCCGCTGGCTGCAGAAAACTGTGGCCGCGCACAACCTGCGTTTAACAGCGGCCAGCCAACTTTTGGTGAGAGCGCGCCCTGACAGTGATGTAAGAATACCAGTGTTGGAAAAAGTACTCAAATGTTTTGTAAAAGTATCAATACTGCAATGTAGAAGTACTCTGTTACAAGTAAAAGTCCGGAATTAAAAATGTACAAAAGTATTGGTATCAAAATATACTTAAAGTACACAAAGTAAAAGTACAAAAAATGTTTGAAAATAGCAGATCTTCAAGCTCACAACGTGTCGCTTCGCGACGCGTTGTGAGCTTGTAGATCGGCTATTTTATAAAATAGGGCTAAAGTGGTTAATGTATGTTTTATAATGTAATCATTTATATCTGCAAAGTAACTAGTAACTAAAGTTTTAAAATAATTGTAGTGGAGTAAAAGTACAATATTTGCCTCTGAGATGTAGTGGAGTAGAAGTAAAAGTATAGACAATTGGAAATACTCCAGTAAAGTAAAAGTACCTCAAATTGTACTTATTTTTTGTTATACTGATTATGGGAATATAGAGCTATTAAACACTTTAACAAATAAATGTTACTTGCACCCTATTCTCCCTTTTGCATCTTTGAAAAGGCCACATATATATTTGATAGAAAATAAAAAGTATAAATGCACATTCAATAATCTTTATGATTTGGTTTCACAAGCATGAAGTGTTCCAAGGCTTTTTGGATCCATTAAGAGTAGTTAATATCACAGAAAGAGCCATTGATTTAATTACATTTGCTGTAAGCATGCACCTTAAATATTTGTTTATGCCTTGCATGTGACGTGTAACCCCTTCATTGCAGTGTATGGTGGCACACTCGTCGTCTCGGAGTATAAAGGGACTGTGCCTAGCACGGGCCTAGTACTTTTTGATGACTCGGAGTCCCAGACAGACGATTGCGAGAGAGACATGCCTTGCCCTAATCAGACAGTTTGGGACACAGAACCAGGCACCAGGACGTTCTTTGAACGTAAGTATAGTTCTGTGCTTTATTTGCCTAGTGCTGAACATTAAAAAAAAGACACTGATGTTGGTGACAGCAAATCTTTATGATTTGGTTTCTCAAGCATAAAGTGTTCCAAGGCTTTTTGGATCCAACTCTTTCACTGCCAGACTTATTTCTGGCAGTTTTTGCCCAGTGCCAGCGATTTGTTCGATTTATTTTTTTCAAGTATTCACAGAATATTTATCTCCAGTATGATCGATCCCCTGATGGTTGCTAATCACGAAGGGTTTCACTGTGCTTCCGTGAACAAAAAAAAAAAATGTCATCGCGACCTCCCATTTGCTTGTTATACGCCGTTGAAAATAGCATCTTTCGCCAAAAATACATAGTAAAACACAGGAGCCGAGATACAGAATATTTCCCAAATGCTTTAACCAGGAAGTGAATGGAGAAGTACATCTTGGGATCACGTGATCTCCTGGTTCTGTGTGAAAAAAATAAGAAAACAATAATATAAATATACACATTTTTTAAATGCGTCATGGCACTGTGGACCAAGTACCAATGGACACGTTAACGCGTCCATGGCAGTAAAAGAGTTGCAAAGAGTAGTTAATATCACAGAAAGATCCATTGATTTAATTACATTCACTGTAACATGCACCGTAAATATTTGCTTATGCCTCACATGTGACGTGTAACCCCTTCATTGCAGAGTATACTGCGAGAAGGAGAGAATCGGATTTTGTCAGATCCTTTGAGCGCTGGAAGAACGGGTGTATGACGCTGCCTAACCTGCTCTTCCAACTGTGTAACAACTCAAAGACCCCACACCAAGTGTGGGTGCAACAACTGCGGCTTGGAGGGGACAACCCTAACTGCATAACCAGATTGAGCACGGCTGACATTCGGATGGTCGCTCAAGGTAAGTAGTTCTTACTGATGTTGGTGACAGTGGTGTAAGAATACAATTACATTTAAAGGCAGGGCCTATGTCTATGATGTGAAAAAACAGCACTTATGTTTATGACATTCTCATGAACAATCACATAGCGGTAAGACGTGTCCGCCGCTCCCTTCCATACTACTCGCTAATGTAAGATCGTTGCGATATAAAGTGGATGAACTCCAGGCAAATGTAAGATGTCAATGGGCATACAAGGAAGCGCATCTCATTTGCATAACGGAGAGCTGGCTTGATGACACGATTCCAGACTCACAGCTTTCAATTGACGGCTTTGGAGTGCCGCTCAGGCTCGATCGTGATCTTAACAGCAGCGATAAACTATCCGGGGGTGGGCTGTGTATGTATATACATGAAGCATGGTGTAAAACTGTCAAAATACGGGAGTCATATTGTTCACCTGACATCGAACTGCTCTCTGTGAATCTGAGACCCAGATATCTCCCCCGTGAATTTGGCCAGCTGAACATTGTGCTTGTTTACATCCCCCCTCTGGCAATGACGCTCGCGCAGAGGAGGCTATCTCTGCGTGCGTCCATCGCATAGAGGACGATGCCCCAGACGCCCCTGTGCTAATATTGGGTGATTATAACAGCTGTCGGCTCAAAAAGCCTCTCCCCACATATCAGCAATATGTAAAATGTGCCACCAGAGGAAACAAAACAATTGACCTCTGTTATGGTAACGTGAAGAATGCATATAGGGCATATAAGAAACCCCCATTAAGTACAGCTGATCATAACGTCATTCATTTAGTCCCCGCCTACTGCACTACACTACAAAGAGAGGGAGCTGTCAAAAGGCAGGTGCAGCAGTGGAATGAGGAGGCCAGTGAGACACTGCAGGCTTGCTTTGACTGTACTGACTGGGAAACGTTCACAGAGGGGACTAGTCTAGAGGAGGCTACTGAGGTCATTACCGACTACATTCTTTTTTGTGAAGACATGATTATTCCAAAAAAGACAGTTAACGTTTTTTCAAACAATAAACCCTGGATCACAAAAAAACGAAAACATACACTTAATCAGAAAAAAATTGCATTTACCTCCGGCAATAGGATTGAGGCTAAGTTGATTCAGGCCAGGTTAAATAAGGAAATTAAAGAGGCCAAAAGGGAGTACAAGGAGAAGGTGGAAAGGCTCTTCCAGGAGGGCAAAGCCAGAGATGCCTGGAAAGGTGTCAAGACACTTGCTGGCGTGCAAAACAACAAACCCCCGTCCCACCTAAGAGCAGAGGAATGTGTGGAGTTTGCAGAGAACCTGAACAGCTTCTACTGCAGGTTTGACACACACAACTTCACTCAGGAGAGGGAGGAGCTGACCACCAATCTCCTGTGTAATGCAGCGACTAACACCAACCTAGAGTTTCACCCAAGGGAGGTGGAAAGGGTGCTCAAGAGAACAAACCCTTATAAGGCCCCAGGTCCTGACAAAATCAGTGGGCGCCTGCTGAAGGTTTGTCATGAGCAGTTGGCTGATGTCTTCTGTAGACTCTTTAACCGCTCCTTGTCTGAACACTCCATACCAACCATATGGAAGTCCTCCATCATTTGCCCAGTCCCTAAGAAAAATAACCCCACCTGCAATAATGACTACCGCCCGTAGCTTTAACATCTCTGGTGATGAAGAGCTTGGAAAGGCTCATTCTACCTCAGCTACAGAGGGAGGTTAGTAGGCACACAGACCCACTCCAGTTTGCATACAAGCAGCAGAGAGGTGTGGATGATGCGGTGACAACTCTGCTGCATCACACCTACACACAGCTGGAGAAGTCCAAGTCCTTTGTCAGGATGGTATTTGTGGACTTCTCAAGTGCATTTAACACTGTGCAACCTCATCTGATGGGACAGAAACTCTTCCGGATGAATGTCAATCCCCACCTCATACTGCTCATTCTCTCCTTCCTCACAGATAGACACCAGACCGTTAGATTCAACGGCTATCACCAGTCCTGTTCACCCTGTATACAGATGACTGTAGCAGCTCAGACCCTGAGATGCTGTTCATCAAGTACTCTGATGACACGGTTATTGTTGACACCACTAACTCCAATGACCGCATCATTGGGGTAATGGACAGGTTTGCAGAGTGGTGTGAGAGCAACTTCCTGGACCTAAACCCCAGCAAAATAAAGGAACTGCTGGTGGACTTCAGGCGTGACCCGCCCACTCCCCCGGCCCTGGAGATAAATGGACAGACAATAGAGCGTGTTGAGGAGTATAAATATCTTGGCACCACCATCGACCACAAGCTCGATTTTAAGACCAACGCAGAGAATATTTACTCTAAGTGCCAACAACGATTGTTCTTCCTGAGGAAGATGAGGAAGCTTCAGGTCCGACCATCAATCCTGCAGGCAATCCTTTGTGGAATCCATCATGACCTTCAACATCACATCATGGTTTGGTGTGATGCGGGTCATCAACCGGAAACCTCTCGACAGGGTTGTTAAGATCAGTGGCAAGATCATTTGGAAGGACCAGGAGTCACTCAGCAGCATCCACAAGAAACGGACAGTAAAGAAGGCCTCTCAAATAGTTGAGGACAATACACACACTCTTCACACTCACTACAAACTGATGCCCTCAGGCCGTCGTTACAGAGCTTCGAAACTCACAAAAAGGGGCTCAGATAGCTTTGTACCTACCTCCATCAGACTGCTGAACATCTAGGTCTGGTGGAGCCCCCCCCCCCCTTCCTCCCTCCCTCAAGCACGTTGGACTATTCCACCTGATGGACGCTAGTAGTGTACACGCTAACACATAGGTTGCAATATAATATATTATTTTTTATCATGCTTTTAAGTTTTATCATGCTTTTAAGTAGTAGTTTTAAATGTACTTTGTGTCTTTTATAGTGACATAGGTATATATGTATTGACTATATGTATGTTTGTCTTTTTAACCACTGCACAAACGAAGTTCCGAAAGGAAAATAAAGTTGTTTGAATTTGAATTGAATTGAATATGTTTTATAAATATTGTAAGAAAGGTGTTTGAACAGCTACATTTGTTTATGCCTGTGCATGTGACCTGTAACCCCTTCGTTGCAGATCGAGGTTGGGAAGTCCATGAGCACAGGAACAACGTTAGGAAGATGTCAAACTTGGGCTTCATGCTGTCCCTGACCGCGCCTTCACGGCAGACCAAAGCCTCATCTGATCCAGAGGTAAACAAGGTATTGTTTTCTGCTTAATGGCCCCTGTTTTATGTCTGGCACCAATATGTTTTATATCCAGTTTGCATCTAGAAATCATTCATGCAGATTGTATGCGAATACAAACACAGGACTGATCTCTTGTAAAGGGGGACAAATATGATTTCATAGTTTATCTACAGAATAATCAACTTTTGTATAGTTGTAATGTATAAGGCTGTTTTACATTCGTTATTAGTTTATTTTGTTTGCTTGAGCACAACTCATCAAAACACATCCATTTTGCATTGTTGTATGCAACACGCTTGAGCTTTGTATGAATGTATAACTAGTATGTGGCGTCCAGTTCCATGGGTGTCAGTCGCCAGTAAGAACCTTCTTCATAGCGGGGTGTTTACAGTATCAGGAATCCTATACCTCCTTTCACTGAAGTTTACAGTTTACAGTTTAGGCATTTAGCAGACGCTCTTAATCCAGAGCAATTTACAGTAAGCAAGGACACAAGATAATACATCATGTGCATAAAAATTGTAATCTAATGATAAAGTAATACATTAGTAAACCAATAATCAATTAATAACTAATACATAGGTAAACCAAGAACCTATCATCAGCCTACATTGAAACTATACACACTATAGGATGCCAGGTCGACAATGACCTGGCATCTGTCTATATGACATGCTATCTAAGTTACATTTTAGCCTTTGCATAATCCTGCAAGGTCGACAAGGCTAGGTCAAGTGCTACGGGCTGAGATGGAGTCTGAAGAGGTGAGTCTACAGATTACGGCAGAAGATTGGGGAGTGAGTCTGCAGTTCTAATTGCAATGGGGAGTTAATTCCATAGTTTGGGAGCCAGAAAGGAGAAGAGTCTGGGACGTGTGGAGCGCTGTCCCGGATGTTTTAGCGAAGGTTCTGACAGCTTCCCTGTGTTAGCTGATCTGAGAGAGCGGGAGGGGTTGTAGGGTTGGATCAGGCTTTGAAGATACAGGGATGCCATACCTTTGGTTGCTTTGTGGGCCAACGTCAGTGTTTACTCTGTGTGGGCAGTAACTGGGAGCCAACGGAGGGAGCGGAGAAGGGGGGTGACATGTTAAAATTTTGGCTGGTTGAAGACCAAGCGTGCTGCTGCATTCTGGATCATTTGGAGAGGCTTAAGTGCACATGCCGGGAGGGTAAGGAGAGAGTTACAATAGTCAAGTTTTGATATGACTGATGCCTGGATAAGGAGCTGGGATGACTCCTGGGTGAGGAAGAGTCTAATCCTTCGAATGTTATAGAGTGTGAACCTACAAGATCGAGTGACCGCTGTGATGTGGCTCTTGAATGAGAGCTTACTATCCAGGACAACACCAAGGTTCTTGGCTGTTGGAACCGAAGTCACCAGGGCGTTGTCTATGGAAATAGTTAGATCCTGCGTGGGGCAGGACTTAGCTGGGAGTCTGGGTTCAGCTTGAGGTGGTGAGAAGACATCCACTGTGAGATGTCATCCAGACATGCAGTGATGCGCTCTTCCACCTGGGTGGCAGAGGGGTGGAAGGATAGAAACAGTTTCTATCCTAGTTGGAGACAACAGCCAGCTCAGTACAAAACCAAATCTACTAAGTTATATTGATTCTTAACCACTTGATGAAATAAATGGATTAATAAATGTATTACTATAAACCACCAGTCTAGATTTGCAACCCATTCCTCGCCATTGAAATGTGCTGCCAAACGGTTCACGTAACTCAAATCCGTAGCCAGCGATCTCCCCCAGACTTGGAAATTAATATGGAATCTGACTTTAGTTACATTTGTTACAGTTGGTCATTGTAGCTACTATCATATTATCATTCTATGATCGTGGGGTTGGGAGAATTGCCTAACATTTAACATCTTATAATTATGTTATGTTATGTAAGACGTTTTGATTGATTTGTTGATTGATTACTTTATTAGTCAAAAATGTAAACAACACAGAGGTACAGTAGAACACTTGGTCTAAAAGGATAACACTTGGTCTAAAAGTCATGGGGTCTTCTTTCCATTGTGGTCCTTTCTCTAGTTTTACTCTCTCTAGTTTGGTCTCTCTCTCTCCATGTTATCCTCTTGGTACTACTTAAAGGGAACCCCTCAGAGACACTGTAACAAATGAGATCATCAACAGTAATTATGATTAAATAACTTTTAAATTGAATAATGATGTCCACCCCCTCCCAACCTCTTTTGTTTTCAGTCCTTTCTGTCAGAGTCCTCACTCAGTCAGGCTCCGTCAGACTTTATCTGGACAAATCAACCAATTCTCTCTCCTGAGGAGAAGAAAAACGAGCTGGAGAGACTCCTGCTTGATACCGGGGCCAGCGACAAGCAGATCTTTGACTTTGTAGAGGTACGGTTGAATGAAGTTTAATGAAGTATATCGAGTTTAAGTAGTTAAGACTGGTGACAGCTCCTCCCCTGCCTGTGAAATTGATATATGTTTCGTCCTCTTCCATGTTCTCTTCCACTCCCACAGGACAATCTAGAATCTCAGATGAGCTCATCTCCATTCCTGAGGGATTTGATGACGACCATCTGTAAGGCAGCAGTGATAGGTGAAGACTCGCCCAGGAGGGGAAAGAGAGACTATTATACCAGAATGCTGTGTTGACTGCATCATTTGAAACACTGTCAGACTCAAAGCAGCTCACCAGGCATATTCTCCCCGGGAACACCCTTCCATTTCGAAACACCTCCACATCGACGCACCCCCACATCGACGCACCCCCACTTCGACGCACCTGGGGTCCGACCCACCGGGGGTCCGAGACATCGCTAGTCCGACCCGAAATGGATATTTCACCCCCCCACTCCGAAAGTGATTTTTCAAGTCTCTGCATATAAACTCATGCGTAAAATCGTGCGTAATATGCAGCTGTGATGCTCAGATTGACAAGCTCTACAGCTGCTCTACAGCAGATCTACAAGCTCATCGAATATTAATATTTTATTATTATTATTATTATTATTATTATTATTATTATTATTATTACAGCAGATCTACAAGCTCATCGAATATTAATATTTTATTATTATTATTATTATTATTATTATTATTATTACAGCAGATCTACAAGCTCATCGAATATTAATATATTATTATTATTATTATTATTATTCAATATGTAATATTTATTATGTATTATGTATTATGTATTATGTATTATGTATTATGTATGTATTATTTATTATTATTTGGTCCCTGAGTCCTGATGAGAATATAGACGAATCCACACGCCTATATTTATTTTATTATAATGTCAATAAAAATATGTATTCTATAAATATTAATATACTAACATTTCCTGAATGAATGAACTTGGTGAAGTGTCTTGTATAGGGTCGGGGTGACATGTTGCTATAGTTGCTATTAATTACCCCAACCAACATCGAAGCACCTGCGTGCATTAATCCTTCATTAATGTCTGTCTGTCTGTCAAAAGTCCGCGCAGCGGCCGTAACACACACACACACACACACACACACACACACACACACACACACACACACACACACACACACACACACACACACACACACACACACACACACACACACACACAATAATAATTAAATGAATAATACATTGTATTAAAACCCCTGAATCTATCTATCTATCTATCTATCTATCTATCTATCTATCTATCTATCTATCTATCTATCTATCTAAAATAGCCGATCTAAGTTGTGAGCTTTTAGATCGGCTACTTTTGGCTAAACTTCTCCTCACAAAAGGGATGCTAATGTTGAAGTGGTTATAAAGTAAAAAACAATCATATCACACAAAGATTTGGCAGACCGCTGTAGTAACTCTGAGGACCCCCCTGTGTGTGTGTGTGTGTGTGTGTGTGTGTGTGTGTGTGTGTGTGTGTGTGTGTGTGTGTGTGTGTGTGTGTGTGTGTGTGTGTGTGTGTGTGTGTGTGTGTGTGTGTGTGTGTGTGTGTGTGTGTGTACGCACGGACCGCGTCGGCCGTGTGTCCATCCAACCACCACCCCCCCAGCTCCCGAGGCTATCCGCGAGCCCCCCTCCCCCCTTCCCCGCTCCTCCGGGTGTCACTCATTGTAAAATATAGGCCTACTTAAAGTTTCAAACATAAAAGTAATATAATATTTGAAAATAGCACATCTAAGCTCCTATTGTAAGCTTGTACATCGGCTACTTTTTTTTATAGCCTATAAAATATGGCTCAAGTGGTTCATGTAATAATTTATATCTGCAAAGTGTAGGATTATTATTATTAATATTCTTTGCATATTCCAATACAAACCAATGCTTCAGTGCATGCGCTCCAGCGGTACGCCCACAGCCTGGGTGTCTGTCTGTCTGTCTGTCTGTCTGTCTGTCTGTCTGTCTGTTTGTCTGTCTGTCTGTCTGTCTGTTTGTCTGTCTGTCTGTCTGTCTGTTCACGCCGCGACCGTAACACACACACACACACACACACACACACACACACACACACACACACACACACACACACACACACACACACACACACACACACACACACACACACATACTTACACGCACGCACGCACGCAAGCACAGTTAACCCCGAGACTATGTTCCCCCCAAGGTGAATAAATAATAATTTAAGAAATAAAAAATGATATTACAACCCCTCAATCAATCTATCTATCTATCTATCTATAAATCTATAAATCTATCTATAAATCTATAAATCTATCTACATTTATCTAAATATCTTTCTATTCATCTGGCATCTATCATCTAAAGACCGCTGACTGCTCTGTCTGTATAGCCATGATGCTTTGGAGCTATGATGTCAGCTATATAGCTGACAGTAGCCATATATAGTATCTGATTATTAGGCAGTGCATTTGGCATGTGCGTAAATATGAATCTGGCAGCTAGGGGATAGGGATACATTAATTGACGTTCATTATATACCATATAGATATAGGTGTTTTAAGAAAATGTATTATTTCTTGAATTATTATTTATTCACCTGGGGGGGGGGGGGTGGGGGCCTGTGGCAATAAAGCCTGGGTTAACTGCGTGCGTGCGTGCGTGCGTGCGTGCGTGTGTGTTACAGCCGCAGACTTTTGATAGGCAGGCAGGCAGACAGACAGACAGACAGACAGACAGACAGACAGACAGACAGACAGACAGACAGACAGACAGACAGACAGACAGACAGACAGACAGGCTGTGGGCGCACTCAAGCATTGGTTTGTATTGGACTATGCAACGAATAATAATATAATAATAATCCTACACTTTGCAGATTATTATATTATAACCACTTCAGCCATATTTTATACATAGGATATAAGAAAAATAGCAGATCTACAAGCTCACAATGGGAGCTTAGATGCGCTATTTTCAAACATTGTATTACTTTCATGGGGCGGGGTGGAGGGGGGAAGAGGGGGGGGGGGGGTCGCGGATTGCTTCGGGACCAGTGGCGTTCCCAGGAATTACATTTAAGGCAGGCGAGATTCCCCCCCCCCCCCCGGGGGAAAACGGAAAAACGTTAACAAAAACAATATGCAAGTATATTCAATGTATGTATTTTTATTCTAAAAAAAGGGCAGCATTACAGAAAAGGCGAACCTGATGACCTGCACAAATTATTATATTTGGTAATGAATGGCTAAAGCTGCTCTCAGAGCCCCTTTTATGCCAGGTGAGTACAGGTGATGGCCCAGACCCCCCACACATGGCATTCCTGGCACCCCATGAAAACAAAGGCATACATTTGCATCATAGACGAGGGTCGCTCTACTGACTACGGTAATGATTGGCTGCCTGCCCGCGTGAATGGACGAGGAGGCGGGGGGCTAATGGCTCGACGGCCACTATTTTAATAAAAGGAGGATTAATGAAGGATTAATGCACACAGGTGCTTCGATGTTGGTTGGGGTAATTAATGACTATAGCAACATGTCATCCCGACCCTACGAGACACTTTACCAAGTTCATTCATTCATGAAATATTAGTATATTAATATTTAGAGAATACATATTTTTATTGACATTATAATAAAATAAATATAGGCCTGTGGATTCGTCTGTCTCATCGGGACTCAGGGACCAAATAATAATAATATATCATAAAAATAATAATAATGATAAATGATAATACAGAATAATCATCATCATCATCATAATAGTAATATATAATAATAATAATAATAAGGGTAATAATAATAATAATAATAATAATAATAATAATAATTATTATTATTATATATTATGAATATTCGAAATGGTGGGTCTTCTTTATAATCGAAATAGAGGTGTTTCTAAATAGTGGTGTCTGGCTGTCGGAGTGGCAGGGTTTTAAAAAAAAAAGATTAACCCCCCCACTCCGAACAATGGAAGTCAATGATCGAAGTACCGGTGCGTCGAAATAGCGATGTGTAACCATTCTCCCCCAAACCCCCCCACCCCCATCTTTTCGTTTCCCCTTGCAGATGAGAACAGCGCCGTCGACACAGCAATCATCCAGAGAAGATTGCCCGTTTTACACAATTACCTTTCAGACACTGAGCGACAGCTGCAAGCGCTTTATGCACTTCAGGCTCTGATCGTCACCTTGAATCAGCCTCCAGGTGAGTGCCTCGCCACAGTGTGACATGTTCAGCCGCCCCCTGCAATGTGCAAGATGCATTTCCGGCAGTCAGGGTTTTGTGTCAAATAGTCGTGCAAAGTAATTCTGAGCTCTTGTTTTAATCTCCCTGGTACAACAGAAGAGAATTGACTTTCAAATAATTAAGTAATATCACACAAGAGGGAGTGATATATTGTATATCATCATGACTGTGTGGTTATTTATGTGAATGTATATTTTCCCCCCATTGTTTCTAGAGGATGCAAAGGGAGACACAGAGAACTGTGGAAATAGAGAGAGACAGACCAGAATAGATACAGGGAGACATAGTCCAGGCAGATTTAAGTATCTATAATCTGGCATCATACTAAAGTCTGGAGGCAGGCAACACAGTTTCCCCACAGCAGTGATTCCCAACGTTTTCTGGATCAGGGCCCACTTTAAAATCCTGTTTAAAAAGTGTTCGCGGCCCACCCATCTGACCACATGGCAGCTGTGCATTTTCAGAGCATGTTTATTTCAACGATCAATCAAACAATCGATTGTGTTCTGGCTTGGATCAATGGAACTAACATAGTATACGTTAAGATGCTATTTATCGGTATCACAATGAAAACTAATTTTAACTAAAAAATATCATGTCTTTTTTTTTTTACATATTTATGTTATATTAATGTTATATCAGGAGATCAGAAATCTCTTTTACAAGAGAGACCTCTTGTAAAACCACTTGCAAAACCACCTGTAATTCCCTCATGGCCCACCAGTGGGCCCCGGCCCATAGGTTAATATGCGCTGCCCTACACGTTTTATAAAAATAGTCAGCAGCATGGATAAAAGCACACTAAGGAGCTGCAAATTAGTGTGCTCCTGTCACTGTTTAAAGCCAGCAGCAATGCAGCAGCAAAACATGAAGAAATCGGCTTATTTTCTCAATAAACCAAATTATAGTTATATTTGTGACTTGCTCTTGCAGTACCTGGTGCAGCAGTTAACGGTGGGCTGTAAACCAATATTTTCTTGAGAAAAAAAAAAGCTCTTGAGCAAACTTGCTGATTTTCTTCATCCTTCATTGCTCTTGGTTTTATATGTTGTAGACAGCGTAAGTGTGCTTACCTTCATGCTCTTTTTAGAAATAGTGTAGATATAATTGTATCACCTTTGACCAGACTTTAGTATCACCCAGATTATAGATACTTAAGTGTGTCCAGGGTAAGGAAGACTCAGAACTGAGAGTCAAGAAAAGACACAGAAAGACATGGAGAGACTAATAAAAAGAGACTAGAGAGACTGTGGGCTAGAGACCCAGAGACGAGGTGAGAGTGCGAGACAGACAGCAGAATGTCAAGCAAGCACTATCGTGAAATAGTCCTGTATCTATTGGCTGGCAACTTTTCTCAGTTACCAGCTGCTCCTAAATGTATTGAGAACTGCAACTCTTGACTCTTGTCATCGGTCGATTTGACCATGAAGTTAATCGGTAACCAGATAATTCAATTTCAATAAAGTGCATCCCTACTACGGTCCTGGCTCGATGTTACCATAGTTATATGCCTGTGTCGCTTTCTCATTGCTGAAAGGTTTAAAGGTACTAGATTCAAACTATTTGTCAGAATGTTTTGACTGTGTTATATGCTTGCAGATGGTCTTTTGATCTTTAAACGTTGTGGGGGGAGGATTGTGTGCATGCAATGGATTATGGTTGTTGTTTACTGTTACTATACGGCTTGTGTACAGGTCAGGACTACAGGAACATAAAAAGTAAAGACAAATAAAAAAAGGGTTGGCTCCTCAAACATTGCAACAGTGATAAACAATGATAATATGGAGGGAAAAAAACAAGCAACATTTATAATACAGTTGCAGCCAGTGTATAATAGCAGCGAATAGAAGCTGCAAGGTGTATTGCTGCCCTCCACAGTCAATAGTCCGCTCTGCATGTCATGTTTGCATTGGATTGTTCTACACAGACCGAGGTCATAGGAAATAATTTATATCATTAACTGAATTCAGATGCTCCTAATAATTTAACCAATGTTGGTCAATTTAAATGATCAAATTACTTGAATGGAACAAAATGTTTGTATAACAAAATGTTTGTATAACCGCACTCAATTGGCACCATTTACATATTTCATTTATTTGTCTCTCTCAGTACCTCTCAGTACCATGCTCTCAATACCATGCTACACACATTTCAACTCTTCCCATTAACATTTGACTTTGGGGCAGACATGTTATATGTTATTGAATGATGTCATTACAAGCTACATGCAAAGCCTCTTTTCACACGCATTCTACCTCTTCCTCTCTCTGCCCAGGCCTCCTGCAGAGGTTCTTTGACTGTCTGTATGACGAGGATGTCATCTCGGAGGACACGTTCTACGAGTGGGAGACAAGCAAAGACCCTACCGAGCAAGAGGGCAAGGATGTGGCTCTCAAGTCTGTCACGCCGTTCTTCACCTGGCTGAGGGCGGACGGTAATTGTAAAACACTGTAAAATTGCCAATCTAGAAGCTCACAATGCGTCGCTTGTAGATCTGCAATGTTCACTATTTCGTTTGAAATGTATACATTTTTTGAAAACTTTTTTTAATTCTTTTGAAAAATGTTTGAACAGTTATGACATTAGGATAGGATATTTACTCACAACCCATAAAATTGTTCTGTGACACAAGAATGTGCCCATTGTTGTGTTGTGCTGTTGTGACTCTGATTTGTCCCTGACAGTGAACGCTGAGCCAGTGGCCCAGACCCCTGGCAGACCGACAACTTTCAAACACATCCCAGTTCCCTGGTACCATGTCATTTGGGTTAGTTATTTAACTACAGATCAGGCTCACTCCAAGTTTCTCCATTAAACATAATGTTTTTTCCCCTCCTAATTAAATTGTAGTGAATTATTAAACTATGAACAGTTCACTCTGAAGCAAGTTTATGCAAATAACAGTATCACTCCTCAATCACAGCTTACAGTGGCAATGTAATGTTACAATGGAACAATCACATAAAAGTCAAGTGCAAAGTTAAGTTGCAAGTCCACAAATAGCAGCATAACAACAAACAATATTGTTTTCAATTCAACAGTAATACAACTATATCAGTTCTCAATCACAGCTTACAGTGGCAATAATGTTACAATGGGAAAATAACATAAAGGTCAAGTGCAAAGTTATGTTGCAAGTCCACAAATAGCAGCATAACAACAATATTGTTTTCAACTCAACAGTGATATAACTATGTACAGTTCAGTTCACTATTAGCATAACAATCAAATCAGTAGTATGTGGATCCAAATTGTAACAAATGACCAAGAGCTTGTTTCCCTAGCTTGGGGTGCTCCCTGCTCACAATCACCCAAAACTCAGTCAATGTATTGGTCTCAAATTTATTCTGGAGTCCTCGGTCTGAGGTCACGTCCACTAACTCCTCCCCGAGGTGAACAGGTAGCGAATCACAGTTGGTTTCTGACACTGTAAATGGGTTTCTGACCCAGTCGAGCTGCTCTGACTTCTCTTTTGAATCGGGAAAGTATGTTTTGAAATTGGCAATAAGGTTAACCAAGTGACCAACCACAATGGGTTTGATTGTGGCAATCTGTCTGCTCACTGGACATGAATGCATCAAACTGAGGGAAATAGCTGAATTCACCATGTGCATAAAACCTCTTCCACAACGCTGCTTTATTGAGAAAGCCATCGACTCTGTCATACAGTTTCAGTTCATTCAATTTCGCGAAAATGTCCGCCAAGTATACTAGTTTAGCAAGCCAGTCATTGTCCCAAAACAGGGTGGCAAGAGGAGATGCATTCTCTGACAAAAAGCAACATACCTCATTCCGCAGTTCGAACAGCCTGTTAAGCACTTTCCCGCGGGACAGCCACCGCACTTCTGTGTGTAGGAGGAGTTCTTTGTGTTCTGCTCCCATGTTATCACACAATCTCTTGAACAGGCGTGCATTTAGCGGTCTGGACTTGATAAAGTTGATCACCTTAACGGCATCGTTCAAAACGGAATGAAGCTTGAGGCTCATCTTCTTAGAAGCGAGGGCCTCCCTGTGGATAACACAGTGAGTCCACAGCACGTCAGGGTTCTTTTTCCTTATGAACGCGATGAGTCCTTTGAACCGGCCTGTCATCGCTGCTGCTCCGTCTGTACACACGCTGGTACACAATTTCCAGTCGATTCCGTTGTCCAAAAAGAAAGCATTAAGAACGTTAAAAATGTCCTGGCCAGTTGTATTCCCCTCTAGGCGTTTACACACAACAATAATGTGTTCTTGAATGTCATCAGTGTCAACATATCTGGCAAAGGCAACGAGCTGCGCGTGTCCACTGATGTCAGTTGACTCATCCAGTTGCAAAGAAAAGTCCCCAGCCCTTAACTTCTCCACAACTTGCGGCACGATATCTGTCCCCATCTTGTCAACTCTCTGTGACACCGTGTCATTTGACATAGGTACAATCTTAACAGCGGCTGCAGCGGCGTTGCTTATCATTGTCTAGTTTAGTATAACTGCTGCTGGGGCAATTATTTCTTCAGCGAGGCTAAATGGTTTCTTGGCTTTTGCCAAAAGTAACGCCACTTTATATGACGCTTCAAGTGCTTTTGTTGATACAGTGGCAGCCTTGAGCAGTTTCTCCTGTGAAGTTTTGAACCCACTGAGTTCTCTCTTAAAAAAACTCCAACTTCTTTCCGATGTGTTCTTTATGTTTAGTGCTGAGATGCCGATTTAGATGGGATGGCTTCATGCTTCATAAAAAACACTGAGCTGAAGGGGTGTCTGTTGTACTGCTCCAGATGAACCCCATACCTATATACTCCTCATGAAACTGTCGGGATTTCTGTGATTAATTTTTTTTCTTTTTAGCTTGGTCCTTTAGCGGGCAGCCCGCGTTTAGCAAGCCATCTATCAATTTTTACCAACTTTGTTGTTACTTGTTGATAACCTCGCGTCGCCCATGGAGGCTGTTGGGGAGAGGATGGTCACATGACCAACAGGAAACAAACATCTGGCTGTGCCAGACTGACGCACGGGCACGGCACACATTCCCACAATCATTATATTTATTGGTTCTATTTCACGTTTTAAATGTTATTTATCTAAAAATATATATTTTTAAAACCCAATATTATTATCATGATTTATACTCTATACTATTTTCCTTTTTTCTGGCATTTTCTTGCGTACCCCCATTTGAGAAACACTGCTATAAACCACCAGTCTAGGTTTGCAACCCATTCCTCGTCATTGAAATGTGCTGCTAAGCGGAACTCAAATCCGTAGCCAGCGATCTCCCCCAGACTTGGAAATGAATATGGAATCTGACTTTACATCTGTTACATTTGGTCATTGTAGCTACTATCATATTATCATTCTATGATCGTGGGGTTGGGAGAATAGGAGAATTGGAAAATGAGAACATTTAACATATTATAATTATGATGTAAGACTTTTTGATTGATTTATTGATTGATTACTTTATTTGTCAAAAATGTAAACAACACAGAGGTACAGTAGAACACTTGGTCTAAAAGGATAACACAAAAAAGTCATGGGGTCTTCTTTCCATTGTGGTCCTTTCTCTAGTTTTACTCTCTCTAGTTTGGTCTCTCTCTCCATGTTATCCTCTTGGTACTACTTAAAGGGAACCCCTCAGAGACACTGTAACAAGTGAGATCATCAACAGTAATTATGATTAAATAACTTTTAAATTGAATAATGATGTCCACCCCCTCCCAACCTCTTTTGTTTTCAGTCCTTTCTGTCAGAGTCCTCACTCAGTCAGGCTCTGTCAGACTTTATCTGGACAAATCAACGAATTCTGTCTCCTGAGGAGAAGAACAACGAGCTGGAGAGACTTCTGCTTGATAACGGGGCCAGCGACAAGCAGATCTTTGACTTTGTAGAGGTACGGTTGAATGATGGATTATTTTAATGAACGATAATGGAAAGTAATTCATATCAATACATTGAAATGGTAGTTTGGGACAAAAGTAATCCTAATGGACACCGATTATTTTGAAAGGGGTTTCCTTGTACTGGTATTTTAAAAATCCATAATTAGAACACTCATCGTTAATCAAACCAATTTTTTATTTTATCTCACATCCCTAACATGAACCCCAGCATCCTCTTTCTGGGCATGTCATAATAGGCAAACATTGCGCGAAAATAGCTGAAAAGGCAAAGAGATTTGGTATAGAGCGGGGGGAAAAATAGACCCCTGAGAGACCCCGGACAATGAAGTATATCGAGTTTAAGTAGTTAAGACTGGTGACAGCTCCTCCCCTGCCTGTGAAATTGATATATGTTTCGTCCTCTTCCATGTTCTCTTCCACTCCCACAGGACAATCTAGAATCTCAGATGAGCTCATCTCCATTCCTGAGGGATTTGATGACGACCATCTGTAAGGCAGCAGTGATAGGTGAAGACTCGCCCAGGAGGCGAAAGAGAGACTATTATACCAGAATCGCTGTGTTGACTGCATCATTTGAAACACTGTCAGACTCAAAGCAGCTCACCAGGCATATTCTCCCCCAAACCCCCCCACCCCATCTTTTCGTTTCCCCTTGCAGATCAGAAGAAGAAGAAGAAGAACAGAGGAGCACCTCTCTACCTGCCCAGATTGCCCGTTTTACACAAGTACCTTTCAGACACTGAGCGACAGCTGCAAGCGCTTTATGCACTTCAGGCTCTGATCGTCACCTTGAATCAGCCTCCAGGTGAGTGCCTCGCCACAGTGTGACATGTTCAGCCGCCCCCTGCAATGTGCAAGATGCATTTCCGGCAGTCAGGGTTTTGTGTCAAATAGTCGTGCAAAGTAATTCTGAGCTCTTGTTTTAATCTCCCTGGTACAACAGAAGTGAATTGACTTTCAAATAATTAAGTAATATCACACAAGAGGGAGTGATATATTGTATATCATCATGGCTGTGTGGTTATTTATGTGAATATATATTTTCCCCCCCATTGTTTCTAGAGGATGCAAAGGGAGACACAGAGAACTGTGGAAATAGAGAGAGACAGACCAGAATAGATACAGGGAGACATAGTCCAGGCAGATTTAAGTATCTATAATCTGGCATCATACTAAAGTCTGGAGGCAGGCAACACAGTTTCCCTACAGCAGTGATTCCCAACGTTTTCTGGATCAGGGCCCACTTTAAAATCTTGAAGTGTTCGCGGCCCACCCATCTGACCACTTAACATGGCAGCTGTGCATTTTCAGAGCATGTTTATTTTAACGATCAATCAAACAATCGATTGTGTTCTGGCTTGGATCAATGGAACTAACATAGTATATGTTAAGATGCTATTTATCGGTATCACAATGACAACATTTTTCAAGAAAAAATATCATGTATTTGTTTTTTACATATTTATTTTATATTAATGTTATATCAGGAGATCAGAAATCTCTTTTACAAGAGAGACCTCTTGTAAAACCACTTGCAAAACAACCTGTAACTCAGATGGTCCTTTGATCTTTAAACGTTGTGGGGGGAGGATTGTGTGCATGCAATGGATTATGGTTATTGTTTATTGTTACTATACGGCTTGTGTACAGGACTACAGGAACATAAAAAGTAAAGACAAATAAAAAAAGGGTTGGCTTGCAACAGTGATAAACAATGATAATATGGAGGGAAAAAAACAAGCAACATTTATAATACAGTTGCAGCCAGTGTATAATAGCAGCAAATAGAAACTGCAAGGTGTATTGCTGCCCTCCACAGTCAATAGTCCGCTCTGCATGTCATGTTTGCCTTGGATTGTTCTACACAGACCGAGGTCATAGGAAATAATATATATCATTAACTGAATTCAGATGCTCCTAATTTAACCAATGTTGGTCAATTTAAATGATCAAATTACTTGAATGGAACAAAATGTTTGTATAACAAAATGTTTGTATAACAGCACTCAATTGGCACCATTTACATATTTCATTTATTTGTCTCTCTCAGTACCTCTCAGTACTATGCTCTCAATACCATGCTACACACATTTCAACTCTTCCTATTAACATTTGACTTTGGGGCAGACATGTTATATGTTATTGAATGATGTCATTACAAGCTACATGCAAAGCCTCTTTTCACACGCATTCTACCTCTTTCTCTCTTTGCCCAGGCCTCCTGCAGAGGTTCTTTGACTGTCTGTATGTCGGGGGTGTCATCTCGCAGGACGCGTTCTACAAGTGGGAGACAAGCAAAGACCCTGCCGAGCAGAAGGGCAAGGATGTGGCTCTCAAGTCTGTCACAGCGTGGCTGAGGGAGTTTATCGAGCATTGATTGATGCTAAACACGTTTACGGCTGGAAATCTTTTTTTTCCTGCGGTACGGTTCTGAAAACAAATTTTTGGGTTGAAAACATTGTAAGAAAAAAAAAGAAAAGCTATTTTGGGATGAAGGGGTATGTCCTTGTATGACGTTTGAAGTTACAGGTTATCACCAAATAACCAAGAAGTGTTCCCTCTGCTTTGGCTTGCTCCATGTTATAGTACATACAGCCTCATGAGAGGTTAGACGTATGCATTCGACTAGCAATGCAAATGATCCACGCCAGAGAACTCTCAGATGAACTTGATATAAAATGACACCAATGAACAAAAATACGTTCAATCGTTCAATCGAGATGAGCAAAATGCAAGTTTTAAAAGCCAAATGAGTTGCTGAACGTGGAAGTGCTTTTAAAAATAAAATAAAAACATGATTTATTGTTTTCCATATAGTCTCTTTTGATCCTTGTTCTTTAATGTGCAACTGTTAATTAAGTTGGTTGATGTCAGACCATCCACATTTTGACTAAATGTTTTGGAAGTTGCCTTAAGGAATATTTCACTTTCAAACACTTTTGGGGTGATTTTCACGTCTACTCTTTTGTGTGCACCCCAGGCGGTTTTTAAGTTGCTTGATTCAGTATTAGATATTTGATATTTATTTGTATCATACACACCCTCTTTTCTATATAATCCCATTGTAACTTCAAACTTTTAACCATGTTAGATTCATTGAAAACACACTTCCTTGGTTCTGGTGACTGATATTGTCCTAATGGGTGAGAGGGCTGTTTTGTTTGTTTTTTTCATTTAAAAAAAAAATATATAAAATATGGAAATAAAACACTGATCATCTGCCAGTAGACTACAAAAAAATTTATCAAAACATTTGTTTGAAACAAGTCTAACAATATGTTTATATAGGGGATGTGTCTGATAAAATGAATGTCAAATATATAAATATTGAATCACGCTACTTGCTGGTGTGAACACAAAAGCCTGAGTATGAGAAATGACCTAGGAGTTTTAAAGTTAAATACCCTTGAAGGGCATTAATAAAAGCCTTAAAGGATGACTTCACCCATTTTCTTCATATAATTGGTCCTCATTAATGTTCATGATAAAATGGTACAAATATAATAATAAAGATCTACTCGGTCTGTGTCTCATAATGGGGCTGTGGACAGTTCAGAAACCCTTCGCCCAGTGACATCATCGTTAGGCAGATTTTCTTTTTCAAACAACTTTTTTGAATGCAAGAACAATGGCTTCCATTATATCATGCTAACTTTCCAGGAAAAGAATGCAGTTTCTATACTAGAAACTATAACTTGGATTCCCCATGATGTCACTGGTAGGCAGGTTTCTGAACTGTCCACAGCTTTGAGACACAGACGGGGTAGACAAAAATTGTATCATATTATCATGAGCATTAGTGAAGTGAAGACCAATTATATGTAGATACTATCTACATATAATCTACTAGATAGGTTGAAAATGGGTGAAGTCGTCATTTAAGTCTCTAAATGTTGTTTATAATAGCATTAACACTCTAAAAGTTGTTCATAATATCATTAACAAACACATTTATTCAGTCTCAATAACTTACCTATGAGTTCATTAAGCTGTTGTTGCTTTATTAACATTCAAAAGTTTATTACGCATTTATTAGCGGTTAAATATGCACTTATTAACAGTTTAACTATGCTTTTTGCATATACCTGGTCTAAAGTATGATATGTACCTTGATATTTATGGATACACACAGATGACATCTGTATTTTCTCCTGTCAATTGTATTGTATGAAAGTTGCTGTTTTTGTACCTTCGGTGATAGTTGGTGGTGTTTTTCCCCCCCATTTAAGACTTGATCAGTGACATTCAATCACTGAAACATATTTTCATCCCCAGTAGATATTCATAATTTAACCTTTAACACCATGTACAGTATGTGTGATGAGGCCTTTTTTGATCCCTTGAGTATAGATAAGGCTTTAAGAAATACTGCTGTGGTTGTTTGTTAATTTGAAATGCAGTGGAACTGCTGAATTAAAAAGATAAAACTAGTTGTGTCCGTTTCCTGTTTTTTATAGACCAGATCCAAAACATGTTTGTGTATAGTGTTAAAATCACAGTTAACATGTTAATAATAAACTATATTTACACAGTTAACATGTTCATAACAATCAATATTTATTATTTACAGAATTACATAAAAGAGTATATTTACAATAAATTATAATTGGATTGAAATATACATACGTTAATAAATTCCCTTTGAACCACATCCTAAAATAAAACAGGTCATCACATCCCAAAAGAGAGCAGATGACCTCCAGGTACTGCACCCTGGCACTCAGCTGCTTCTTCTCGGCCTCCAGCTGCTCAACACGATCCTTGAGTGAAGCCATAAAGTCCTTCTTCTTTTGCCGTGATATTTTGGCATGTTCCTTGTTCTTTTGTAAGCGCAGTTCCCTCTTGCATGAGGCGTCCATGGCAGGCTGTCTGGACCTGCGTGTGGTGGACCTCTGAGAGCTTGCGCCGGGATTGCACTGTCCATAGGCAGACATGTCTGCTGTGGCAACAGGTTCTGCTGGCAGCGTCATCTGGTTGTTGGGTGGCATCACATGCAGTAGTTGCATGCCACCAACAGTGTTGACATCAAGAGTGATGTAAGTGGGTGTAAGCCTAGGTTGGATGGTCTGGTAAACAGGAACAGATGTTGGTCCTGATGATGGAAGGACGTTCCATGACTGTTGAGACTGTGCTGTCTCTGGGGCCTTCATCACTGTAGGAGGAAGAGGAAGAGGTGGAGTTGTAGGGTTAACTAAAACGGTCCAAATAACATATTGCGTGTTTACAAAACTAACTAAATACATAAATATCCTTAGTTAGTTTTAGTCCAATATTCAACTAAAACTAAGCCTTTTGAAAAACTAAAAACTAAACTAGCAAATCAGCTTAAAAAAAAGAAAAAACATGAAATGAAATAAAAACATGAAATGAAATAAAAATAAAAACAAATGAATATTTCAAAACTTACGTTGTGGCAAAACTGTTTGTGGAACAGATGTTGGTCCTGGTGATGGAAGGACGTTCCATGACTGCTGTGCTGTCTCTGGTGCCTTCATGTTCACCGCTGTAGCAGGAGGAAGAAGAGGTGGTGTTGCAGGGTTATTATAGTGTATTGTGTGTTTACAAAAAAAATAACGGAAACTAACTAAAATCATACAGAAAGTGTCCTTAGTTAAGTCTTTGTCAGTATCCAATATTTTCCTTAAAGCGAAAATAGCCGATCTGCAAGCTCACAACGCATCACGATGCGACGCGTTGTGAGCTTGCTGATCTGCTATTTTCAAAAGATTTTTATATGTTATACATAATACCTTGTGAAACGGGACATTCTGCATAATGAGTACTTTTACTTTTGGTACTTTAAGCATATTTTGATGCCAATACTTTTGTACTTTTACTCAAGTCAATTTTGATTACCGGAACTTAAAGGTAGGGTAAGTGATTTGCGTTGGTTAAAATAATTGTTAAATAGCTCTATATTCTGATAGTACTCATTGCTATAGAGTGTTTGTTCAGTATTAGGAGTCTCCTTGTCTCTCCACCTCTTTATTAAAATGCATTTTCGTTTCAGTTTCAGTTTCATTTCCAATTTTATCCAACCAGGACAGAGAACTCAATCAGGATACAGATTAAACAAGTGAAATTGGAAGTGATGACACTAAGAAATGAGCAGGCAAAATTGGAACTGGAACACTATACAAATTAAGCTTAAAATGGGTACTTTCTCCTGATAGGCTGAGATTTTGACACCTACCGAAAAATGTATTTTCTGTTTATTAAAGAGCTGGAGAGACAGGGAGACATCTGTTACTGAACAAACACTCTATAGCAGGGGTCTTCAACCTTTTCAGGCCAGGGACCCCCAAACTGATGGGGAGATGGAGCAGGGACCCCCTACCTCGTAGGGTAGGGGGGGCTACCACATATATTGTATATTTATGTATACAATTGTGTTTTATATTGCCTGCTCCTATACGCACCTGCCCCAGTAGGTGTGCAAAATAAAAATTCTCTACAAAATATGTATAAACATACCATGTTATTGTGCATTGTGCCTCCATTTATCTGTTTGCTATGCATTCATGTTATGTTTAAAGACAATTTGACTTTTTTTTTTTTTTTAAACAAAAATATTGTTTAATCAAACAACAATTTCGCGGACCCCCTGCAGTACCTCCGCGGACCCCCTAGGGGTCGCGGACCCCCTGTTGAAGACCTCTGCTCTATAGCAATGATTACCATCAGAATATAGTATTTTAACCTTTTAACAAAATACTTTTTGTTTTAACCAAAAAATATCACTTACCCTACCTTTAAACAGAGTGACATTGCAGTATTGATACTTTTACTTAAGTAAAGAAATGTAGTACTTTTTCCACCACTGCACAAAACAAATGAACATTTTATAACTAACCTTGTGGTGTTGTTGGTGGCAGAGGAATCCCAGGTTGGTTGGTCTGGTAAACAGATGGTGGTCCTGATGATGGAAGGACGTTCCACCACGGATGAGACTGTGCTGTCTCTGAGGCCTTCATTTCTACCACTGTAGGAGGAAGAAGAAGAGGAAGAGGTGGTGTTGCAGGGTTATTATAGTTAACTACCGTAAAAACTATAGGAATAACAATAAATAAATACATTTTAGTTAACTGAAATGAAAATAAAAACAAAGCTTTACACAAAACCCTTCCACGGACGGACGGACGGACGGGCGGCACACACACACACACACACACACACACACACACACACACACACACACACACACACACACACACACACACACACACACACACACACACACACACACACACACACACACACACACACACAGTCTCGGCCATGCCTTTCGGCCTGGCGCAGACAATAAAAATAAAAACAACATTTTAAAACTTACGTTGTGGCAGAAGAAGCTCAGGTTGGATGGTCTGGTAAACAGCTTGTGGTCCTGATGGAAGGACGTTCCATGACTGTTGAGTCTGTGCTGTCTCTGTGGCCTTCATGTTCACCACTGCAGGAGGAAGAGGAAGAGGTGGTGTTTTAGGGTTATTATAGTTATCTACCGTAAAAACTAAAAGGAATAAACACTTCAGGCCTTTAAACTTTGGCTATTTGAAAATAGCCGATCTACAAGCTCACAACGCATTGCAGTTGTGAGCTTGTTGATCTGCTATTTTCAAAAGATTTTGATAAATGTTATACATACCTTGTGAAACGTGACATTCTGCATAACTTTACTTTTACTTTTACTCAAGTACATTTTGATTACTGGAACTTTTACTTGTAACAGAGTGTTTCTACATTGCAGTATTGATACTTTTACTTGGGTAAAGAAATGTAGTACTTTTCCCACCACTGCACAAAACAAATGAACATTTTATAACTAACCTTGTGGTGTTGTTGGTGGCAGAGGAATCCCAGGTTGGTTGGTCTGGTAAACAGATGAAGAAGGTCCTGATGATGGAAGGACGTTCCACCACTGATGAGACTGTGCTGTCTCTGAGGCCTTCATTTCTACCACTGTAGGAGGAAGAGGAAGAGGTTGACAGTTTAATTAACTGAAATAAAAATAAACTGAAACTGTATTGTGTACAAAAACGAACACAAATCATGGAGAAAATGTTCTCAGTTTTAGTCAGTATCCAAGATTTAGATTTTCCTTTTAAAAAAAATGCAAAAATAGCCCATCTACAAGTTTACAAGTGTCAAGATGTGAGCTTGTAGATCTGCTGTTTTTGCTATTTTTCAGAGCTTTTTGAATCTCTCCCCTACTACCCTTAAAACTCAGCTAAAACGAAGCACCGTTTGGAACCTCACTCTCCACGACAGCTCCAGTGAGGTTCCAAACGGGGATAGCTAAAACTAAGCCTTTTGAAAATAATAAAAGCTAAGCAAAACTAGCAAACACGCTTAATAAAATACTTTTTTTTTAATGATACTAACCTTGTGATGTTGGTGGCGTCCAATGATGCTGCTGCTCCAGTAAACGAACCATTTTACAGTCGGACGTTAGTAGCTTGACTGAGGCTTGCTTGATGTGCAAATTAAAAGCTTACGATACCAAAAGTTGTCTGTATCAGATCAGGCGGTTACTTTATAACTGATCAAAACGCTCCAGTTGATCTCTCTCTTCTTCACTGCGACTTTCCGTGGATGAAGACAAACTAGAACTGAACTCTTGAACCAGTTAACGTTCAATTTAACCTGCAGGGAGCGCTCGAGTATAACATAAAGACATTCAAATCATAATACACTCTCAACGTGCATCTCAGCCAATCACCGTGATTGGGGGCGGGGTTTTGGGGACAGCTGGCTTGGGATTCGTCAATACGCAGCTGTTATCGCTGTGCGAGAATCTCGCGATATCTCTCGGCAAGACACCTGCCACGCACCGCATCATATGATGAGGTTAAAAGTAACTAAGTACATTTACTCAAGTACTGTATTTAAGTAAAACTTTTAGGTACTTTTACTTCTACTCCACCACATCTCAGAGGCAAATATTGTACTTTTACTCCACTACAATTATTTGAAAACTTTATTTACTAGTTAACTTTGTAGATTTTGATTATCATTTCAAAACATACATTAACCACTTCAGCCACATTTCGGCCATTTGAAAATAGCAGATCTACAAGCTGTAGATCTACAAGCTATACAAGTTTGTAGATCTGATATATTTGCTTTTGTACTTTTACTCAAGTACATTTTGAATTCCGGACTTTTACTATAATATTGATACTTTTATTAGTAGTAAGTAAAAAAAAAATCAAAGCTGCTTTCCAGCCCAAAGTTCGGGCCCTAAACAATGCTACACCCACGCTGGGCAAGACGCTGGTTGTGTAGGAAGTTGACAACCGGAAATCGTTGAATTTGGCAGAAGTACCGCCCAAGGAAATGACGTTGATGCTTTACAAATCTGTTAACATTCTCCGTGAATGAAACGAGTGTTGTGATTGGTTGAAAAATATCGTTTCCAGGGGAAACGGAAACTCTGTCCACTCAGGACTTCCTCGCTGCTTTAGGTAGTGAGTGACCAGGCTCTTCTCTCCGCAGATGAGTGAGGCTGGGACCGAGGCTATGCTACAACACACACCAGGCAAGCTCATTTTTTAACTCAATGAAGGCAAGGCCTACAAACTGTTCTCATTTATGCTCCGTCGTTGCACGACAGTGTCGTGTGGCTTGTAGATCGACTATTTCTTGGTGCGCGGCGCCGGCACCGTCGTACGGCCACGTATGAATCTGTCTTAATGGTATACTCTCTGCCGTTTGTTGTGTTCTTAATGTGGGTTCATTCTTCCAGGTGGACCCGTTATACCTCTATGGGTGGACCAGAGAAATGTTCTGCAGCAGAACAGACCTACATGGTGTTTTGGTGGAAAAAGTACTCAAATGTTTTACTTAAGGGCTGGCAAAGTTCGCTTGGGTGGGGGAGTGATTTGGGGGGCGTGGCCAAGATTCACCATGTTGGTTGGGTCACTACCAGTCTACAGACCCATCCAACAGGGTACACTACTATATAGCTTGTACACACAGCGGCACATCCAAATAATTACATCAACAATGTTAAAAGCCAACTACAAACTTTCAAATGTATAAAATGTATAATAATTTGAAAATAGCAGATTTACAAGCTCACAATGCTTGTAGATCGGCTATTTTCAAATGGCCGAAATGTATGGGCTGAAGTGGTTACTGTATGTTTTGTAATAATAATCAAATCTACAAAGTAACCACTGTAAGTCAACGTCACATGAAGGTGTCTTTTATTTGAAAACAAGGTACATTTACAGGTTACTAGGTGTATAAAAAAGGAACCTGATCAGGCTCAAAGAGGAGTAAAATGGTCTCTGCCCATCCATATTATAATGTGATCATTAACAATGAGGCAACTGGTGACCTGAGCCATCATCATCAGGATTCGGTTATATTTGCATTGAATGAAAGCACTGCATAATGATATAATGGCCTATGCATTTTAGCCATGTGAAAGAATGCGGTTCTATTTGCATATAATCATTTTATGTAGAAAGACTATGTATTTTATTTGAAAATATGTACAGGTTACTATGTACATAAAAATGGAACAGATAATGTATCTACAGAGCATAACCTCATGTCTGCTTTTACCATGCAGAAGCAGAAGGGTACTATTAAAAATAGTTTCAGAACCACACTGGTGCACAAGTTAGTCAGATCACAGCACGCTCAGACAACTTTGTCAAGGATTGTCATGTCCTCCTCGCCCACTCCTGGTTTATGCTAGCCTGAATATCAGCCTGTTTGGAACCAGGCTAGGTGTATGCATCAGAGTGATGGGTACCCTACCATTTAATATATGGTACTTGTTGCGTATAGTGCCTATAACCCTCTCTACATGGATCCTGAGGTGTGCTATCTTGCGTGTTTCTTCCACGTCTTTATCTGTCATCTGGGCTGTCAGACAACCAAGCCATGCATTGTCTCTTTGTTACGTCGGGAGACCTGGCTGGCTTCCATTTGGGAATGCGGTGAAAAGTTAGTCCGTTGTCCATTTTAGCCCTTTTATTCTCAACTCGTCGATGGTGAGAAGCCGTGGAACAGTTTATATACAACAATTCATTCCCATTTTGGCGAAACACTGCTGAAAGAGCACCAACTAGCAGGCTACTATTAGCGAACCTCCGAGTGAAGGGAGATGTCGACCCAACCGACCGGGGGCGGGACTAGCCGCAGCCGCGGAGTGACACCAGCCTTGCCAGCCCTGACTCTGTGGTTGAACCCCGAGCGACGTTGCCATGTCCGCTTATTATAAGCAACTTTGGGCGTGTTTTCTTTCTGTGAAGTTGCTTGTAAATCTTGGTGTAGTCGCTTATTTGGGCTTGTTTCCAAAATGTTGTTGCTGTAAACCAGCGGGTTTCAAAATATTTACATGTCAAGGACCCCCAGATTAATATGTATTTGTCTACGGACCCCCCATCTAAAAATATGTTTTGCCAGGGAGGGACCCTCACCCTACCAGATTTGTGTTGTTAATGTATTTTGAAATATAATCAAAATGTTTTGCTTTTTTATTTTTTAGATTTGTTTGAAAATATTAGATCTAACGAGCTCATGTGGGTCTATACCATAGAGTTAAAAATAGGTCTATACAGTAGTCGCTTTTTGGGGCTTGTTTTCATAGAACTTGTTGCTTATTTCTCACGCAAGATCTGGCGTTGAGTTAAAAACAACAACACGCATCATCATCGTATCAAATCAGGTACAGTCAGTTAGTATAAATAATGCTATTACTGTATTCTGATGGACCTCTGTGTAACTTGTCCTCTCTAGGATATAATGATCAGCCTAAATCAACCTTTATTCATGCAGGCCAACACGTTAGCTTTAGCTAAGCTGACGTTAGCTACTGAAGTTAACATGAAACCAAGCAGGCAACTAAGTACATTTACTCAAGTTCTGTATTTTTTACTTTAGTGGTGTATTTCCAGTTTTCAATAGTTTTACTTCTACTCCACTACATCTCAGAGGCAAATATTGTACTTTACTCCACTACAATTATTTGAGAACTTTAGATACTAGTTACTTTTTAGATTTACATTTGTATTATTAAACATACATTAACAACTTAAGCTCTGTATATATTTCTTTGCCGATCTACAAGCTCGCAAGGCTTTGTGAGCTTGTAGATCTGCTATTTTCAAAAGATTTTTAAACATTTTATACATTTGAAAACATGTGAAATGGGACCTTCTTTACAATGAGTACTTTCTGCTTTTGCTACTTTAAGTACATTTTGATACCAATACTTTTGTACTTTCACTGAAGTAAAAAGGGTGCATGTCTTCGTTCACTAATGTGTGTGTGCGTGCACCATCATGGCATCATGAATATGCCTGTTCATCTAAGTAAGGGTTTGAAAATATGTCAGTTGGAGGTCATGTCAGATTTGTTAGATTTGACACTGTTTTCTATATAAAGATGTTTGTCAAACGTGTGCAAGATCAAAGCTATAGACCACTAGATATAGCATCAACACAAGAACAGCCAGTGAGTACAAAATACACAACATTGCATCATGTGTGCACATTTGGAACATATTTGTCATCATAATGTATTTGTAATACCTGATTAATCCCTGTGTCAATTATGTTTTTATCACCAGTCTATCAAAAGGTAACATTTCTAATGTAACTGTCACAGACAGACTGTGACAGACTGACAGACATAGACATGAGAGAGAGAGAGAGAGAGAGTCGCTGTCCATGGTGCTTATAACTGGGTGTATGCAGCAAAATATGAAGTTTTTTTCTTTTGCCTGGCATCCCAAAGTTCTTCAATTTATTTCAAAATGCGGTCAAATTTCAAAAATGTTCTTGTAGATCTGAAGTATAATTACTAGCTTGACGGTGTCATACCTATGACACCATAGGTAATAAAAGCTTACTATAGTGACTCTGATTGTATGTGACTAAATTAGACACTGGAGGAGAGAATAGACACAACTGTGATTTGCACAAGTGTTTCGCAAGAGGTGTCTCCCTAGGTTAACAAGTTTAGCAAGTTTAAGTCAGTTATTGGTTCTAAATGTCAGTTTTGATATTTTTTTGTAAATTGCCCAGCCCTGGTTTACAGAACATAATGTTTACATGATTTAATGATGTATGGAACAGGTTTTATGCCCAGTATTGTAGCAGTGTACAGTATGTAAGTTAACATTATGTGTGTGTGTGTGTGTGTGTGTGTGTGTGTGTGTGTGTGTGTGTGTGTGTGTGTGTGTGTGTGTGTGTGTGTGTGTGTGTGTGTGTGTGTGTGTGTGTGTGTGTGTGTGTCTGTCCAGTGTCTCTCTGAAACAGAGTCTGTCCCTCTTGGAACTGGAACAACAGCTGAGCTGGATCAGAGCGCTGGTAGAGGGAGGCCAAGGACCCCCTGGAGGGGCCGGGTAGGGACTCAGCCCAGAGACACCTGTCCTGGTACATGATAGCTGACGAAGAGACCACACTGTCTGATCAGGTCTCAAGAATTATTCATATATGCTGTACTTGGTTGTATAAAGCAGAAAGTGATAGAAAAACTACTTATTAAAGGTAATTTCAGAAGAGGAGCGATACTCCGCCTACGTTTGTGTTGTAGATCTGTAGACGCGTTGTGGAGCTTTTAGATCGGCAGTTTCTTCTACTTTGTAAAGATTTTGAAAGTGGTTAAGTGTGTGTGTGTGTGTGTGTGTGTGTGTGTGTGTGTGTGAGTGACAGAACAGGACGCTATGACCATCAAACTGCTCAGTGAGACCAGAGACATGCTGGACAGGCAAACACCACACCAAAGACACAGTGTGTGTGTCTCCAGTCCAGACTTCAGCACTGTTCTCAACACCTGTCTGAACCGAGGATTCTCTCGTCTTCTTGACAACCTGGCCGAATTCTTCCGCCCGCCTCCCGATGACTTTGCCCTCAGCTCTGCTTCTGATAGGTCAGCTCCCCAATTGGCATGTCTGTGGACCAACCATGATTCTTTTCACAACAGATATTTTGTACATACTGTAGCAACAGGAACCCCAAAAGGGGTTCCCGTCCTGAAAGGTATAGTTACAAAAAGGGGTTCCCGCCCAAAATGGGTTAAGGGTCGTTCACCATTGTCTTTGTTGTAGTTGTGGTGTGGACTGGGACTCTGTCTTCCACTTGAGTTAGAACGATTTTACGATTTTAAAAACAATATCTCTATAGTTATAGTGCATGGTGTGAAGGGCCCTTCAACTGATATATCTGTGTCCGTCTCTCCAGTCTGTCAGTAGTCAGCCTGCCCCTAGCTAAGATCATCCCCATCGTCAATGGTCAGATCAACAGCATTTGCAGTGAAACACCCAGCCACTTTGTCCAGGTAACAACTCAATGTGTTCAGTTAGCCTGGCTTAACTTTGGTCCAGTTAACAACTCACTGGCCCTCATTTATCAGTTGTTGACGTTGGCTGCGCCCGTTTATTCCATTCTAGACCTGCAGAGCAGCATTGTCTGACTGTCTGACAGGCATCTGGACACAAAATCCACTCATAAATGTATATCTACACTAATAAATAATCCCTGTGAAAATATAACATTTTATAAAGTAATATAAACAAACTGCTTTAACAGTCATTCAGTTGCATTGGCTATTTTAAAATAGCAGATCTGCAAGCTCAAAAACGGGTCGCGACGCGTTGTGAGCTTGTAGATCTGCTATTTTCAAAATATACAGCGCTTCTGCGAGCGCATTTTAGGGACTCCCGACGATCTTTTCATGGACAGTGAGGTGTACAAACTTACAGTAGCTTGTCCTATGTTATGGAGTTATGTCATAGAGAGTTTTGAAGACTACAACCTGGCTGGGTTAAGGATATAAACCCGACGCTCCAATCTCTTATTAACGTGGCGGCCGCGGGACGGAATCACTGCCGCCAGTCCGAGTCTCACGGGGAATATCCTACATGACTGCTTGTGCACTGCTTGGTATGGGTTAAATAAATTAATATACAAACGTATTCCATTCATGGCGATGTGATTGGTATCATAATATGTCATTCATGTAGGCTACAAGCCTACGTGACAAAGATTGTACCACTACGGTACGGATTACATGAAAAACACCGCTGTGTGTGTGTGTGTGTGTGTGTGTGTGTGTGTGTGTGTGTGTGTGTGTGTGTGTGTGTGTGTGTGTGTGTGTGTGTGTGTGTGTGTGTGTGTGTGTGTGTGTGTGTGTGTGTGTGTGTGTGTGTGTGTGTGTGTGTGTGTGTGTGTGTGTGTGTGTGTGTGTGTGTCGTAAAATCGGGGCGTTTTGAGAATATTTAAGGGCGTGTTATTTAAATGACGCTCGTTTTCAGACGTGAGATTTATCAAAGCTCCGACCTGATGTACACTAGTGATGGGAAAAACAGTTCATTTCGGTGAACGAATGATTCTCGTTCAGTTCACGGCAAAGACTCGTTCAAATGATTCGTTCACGTTCTCGTTCAGTTCCGCTTCAGGTCCGGGCGGAGCGTATGCGATGCGCTACGCTAACTGCATGAAACTGTGTGCAGCTGATCCCACTGACTACACTGACATGACTGCACAGTCTACTCTGTACAGAAACACAGCACTGTCATTCACGATCTAATTGCACCATCTTCTTTGTAATATGATGTGTGGAAGTAATATATTTAAATAAATAATAAATAAATAAAGTGTTTTTACTTTACTTGAGTATTTTCAATTATCAGTATTTTTACTTCTACTCAACTACATCTCAGAGGCAAATATTGTACTTTTACTCCACTACAATTATTTGAAAACTTTAATACTTGTTACATTACATTACATTATAAAATATACATTTACCACTTTAGCCCTATTTTATATCTACAACGCATTGTGAGCTTGTAGATCTGCTATTTTCAAACATTTTATTCATTCTGGTTAACATTATTATTTTGGCTATACTATGTGGTTGGCTGTGCAGATTGCATCTTGCATTCATTCTGAAACGTGTTAATTGTCCGTGACCTGACAATCATTAGTTGTCTGTATTTCTTTCGTAGTTAAATGTCGTGCTATCTGGTCACCACCGGTCTTTTGTACAGGAACAATGAATACAACACTAACAACACAACAGCAGTGCTTCATTTCAATCCACAAAATTTGCAATGCATGTCCGCCTGTCTGTCGCGGGAAGCACGCTGAAGCTCCCGTCCTCCTCTGTGTGTGTGTGTGTGTGTGTGTGTGTGTGTGTGTGTGTGTGTGTGTGTGTGTGTGTGTGTGTGTGACCCTGCGGATCGGGGGGCGGGGCATGAACGAACCCGTGAACGCAACGGTTTCGAGTCATGAACGTATTCGTTCACGCTCACGGCAAAGAACTGGTTCTTATGAGCCAATCGATCATGACCGACACATCACTAATGTACACCAGGATTGGCTGTGTAGGATTCGTTGAGAAATGTGACTTCGACGTTGGTGTACGGCCGAATATATGGAAAAATATAAGCCGGTTTATACGCTGCATTGATAAATGAGGGCCAATGTGTTCAGTTAGCCTGGCTTAACTTTGGTCCAGTTAACAACTCAATGTGTTCAGTTAGCCTAGCTTAACTTTGGTCCAGTTAACAACTCAATGTGTTCAGTTAGCCTGGCTTCACTTTGGTCCCAGTTAATAACACAGTATGTTCAGATAGCCTGGCTTAACTTTGGTCCAGTTAGTCTGGCTTTACCTGGGCCCAGGTCAAAACCATTCCTTGGTGCACGTCACACAGTAAAATCCTTAGTTTTATATAATACTCTGAGTATTTTACTGTGCACCCTTCCTCAGTCCATTGTACCCTCAACCTGAAGAATCTTGCAAAGAAAGGAAAGTGAATTACATCTTTATTATCGTCTCTGTTGGGTGGAAACCTCATGTCCAAAACTTTTACTTTTCAGGACTCAAATTCAAAAACAGCTAAAGTAGCAGATCTACAAGCTCAAAATGCGACGCTTGCTGCGGTTTGAGCTTGTGGATCTGCTACTTTTGGTGCTTTTGTGTGACGCTGTAGTATGATTAAGTAGTTTTTCGCAAACGTAATTTGCGGAAAAACACAAAAAGTTAAAATATGGAGATAATGGGTTTCTGCCCGACAATGTTATCCTTCGTCTCTCATCTTCATGTCTGTCTCTCTCTCTATCTCTCTGTCTCTCTCTCTATCTCTCTGTCTCTCTGTGTCTCTCTCTCTCTATCTCTCTGTCTCTCTCTCTATCTCTCTGTCTCTCTGTCTCTCTCTCTCTCTATCTCTCTCTATCTCTCTCTTTCTCTCCAGGACTTGCTGATGATAGACCAGGTGAAGGAGTTTTCAGCCAATGTGTACGTGACCTTCAGCACGCCGCAGGAGCTGCAGAAATGAACCAGGAAGAAACAAACTGTACGAGAGGACGAGGAGGAGGACAAAGAGGACGAGGAGGTGGACAATGAGGAGGAGGAGGGTGATTGCAATGAGCAGAGAAGGACGGAGATGGGAGTAGAACGCCATCCAACGTTCACTCCTTCCTTCTCTCACTCTTGGCACCCCATAGTAGCTGCAGAAATAAACAGGCTTGAGGGGAGAATGGAAAAAGAGGAGGATTTGGAGAGGGGAGAACAGAGAGGGAGACAGAGAAAGACATGAGAAGTGTGGAAGACAATTCTTCTCCCCTCTCTCTCTCTCTCCTCTCTCCTCTCTCTCTGTGTTTGTCTCTCTCTAGTGGTGGAAGACTGTATTTGCATTTCCCACATTGACAGTTTGTAGGGAACGCCTGAAATATTTTGGGTTTAAAAAAGGAGGATCGGGCAACTCACTTTGAATACTCCAAACTTTATTGATCAAGAGTAGCAGCAACATTTTGATCTTCACTGTGTGTTCTTCAGTAGGTCAAAACATTGCTGCAGCTCTTGATCAATAAAGTTTGGAGCATTCAAAGTGAGTTGCGAGCACTTCATTTTTTATGATTTCATTGCCCTTGCAGTTAGGCTCAGCACCAAAACAGGAAGATGTGTGTTAAATTGTTCTTAAATGGAATATTTGGATATGCACATCATAAACACAGGGCACCCTGTGAAAATATTTCAAGCTCACAATGACTTGTAGATCAGCTATTTAAATTTTTTTGCCTCTTTCTTATATTATTTCATAATTTGGCCAATGTTTGACCAGTTTTTATAGCAGTACCTTGAGGCGGTAATTGGTGTCTGTGTCAAATAATGAGAAATGCATTTCAGTGTGCTTTGTAACAAAACAAAACCCAAGGAAAGCAAAATACCGTATTAATATCATTCTCATTACCGTTTCATTATTACCATTGTACTCACTAAGCTACAGTACTACTACTCATATCCACATCATTACAAAGACTATCATGAAAATGATACTGAGATTCTCTCTTTTTTTCAGGAAATGAAAAAATAAACATGTTTTGGAACAACACAATACTGCCTCATCAAAGTTGCTATGGTGACTTTATACATTGTCAGATACTTGAATGTGTCCATATAGTATCACCATTTTACCCAAATACAGCTCAAGTGGACCTGTACAGGTCCATTTGGTTCCATTTGTACACTCACCTGCAAGGGTTCATTTGGAACCCCCTCAAGGAACCCTGAGGGTCCCTGTGCTCCATGTTGAGCCCTAATGTAATGCAAGGAATTATGAACCGTAACTGGTTTATTTGTGTGAATGAAAACACCTGTTATTTCACCTTCAAATGAACTGCTTTAGGCGTAAACAGTGGGAATGGGGAGGTATACCACGTCCACAACTTATCAGAAACTATGGTCATCTCCATACTAACAAACAGGCTCCTGACACCAACAAACTACAGTATCTACAGATATTAATGCTGAGCCTGGTTCACTCCCTGATATGACTGGTTCATCTATTGTGTGTGTGTAGGTGCATGTGTTCAGCGAAGATATTTAGTGTAGCCCTTTAGAATATGGTCAACCAACATTTTATAGTTTATGAAAAATGTTTAATATAAAATGAAAAAGGTAATTGAAAAAAGATAGCCATCTCACAGATTAGGACTATCAGTCACCAGAACCAGTGATGTGTTTTCAGTGAATCAAACCAGTGTCTATTGAGAAAGAGCTATTGCCAACGTGAAACAAGAAAAATAAATGTGACTACAATATGGAACTACAATCAATGTATGGTTTTTATTCTCAAAGAAGAAAGCAAACATGACAATGCACACATTATTGAGTCATTTCAAAATTAGATAACAAAGTTAGCAAATCAAGTAATGTTTACAGCAGTCTACAGCATGAGACGATGGTGCTTGTAATTGAAAATGTGTATGACTGAATCATAGTTCAAACCTTCCCTTTGACACATTACACATCAGCTAAAATCATCTGACTCATATACTAACCCCATTTAGAGTTACATTAAAACAGCACTTTCCTCTTCTACCCTGGATTTGAACCCGGTTTCCTGCGCAAGTGCTGACATTTCTACTATTACGCTAAAAGAGCCGGCCTGCTTGCTCTGGGAATAAATTGAATATTGACCATCAGGTGTGTCTAGGTGAGACATGACCTTTGACACAATCTCAATGTCTCAGTAGAAAAGCAGGGAGAAAAATACAACTCCAATTGTATAAGTTATATTGTATTACATACTATCATACAGGTTGGGCAAAATAACATTTTATTCATGAAAAAGTAATAAATATATATGCATAAATATGCATACATGGAAAAATGTTTCACTGTTACATTATAAACATTTAACATTTGAGTACATACAGATGGAATGCAGGTATGTACTCAAAATGGTACATACGTATTAACTACTAAATTAATTTCCCTAAAAACCATTAACATAATGCTGCCTTTTATTTACATTTTTGGAGGGTCATTTAGTTTTCCTTTGAGGACCGGATTGAAATAGTCAAAGGGCCGGGTCTGGCCCCCGGGGTGTAAGTTGCCCATGTGTGGCATAGTGTATACTATACACTTTTTGCTACCTACACTATACACTGTACAGTGTAGGTAGAAACAGGCGAGGATAACCAACAAAAGCTTCATAATAGACTTGAAATAGACGTAGTTATCTCCATGATAAAGGAAGTTTACATTAAAAGCTGCTGTAAGTGATTTTTGTTTTGTTAAAAAGCTCTATATTCTGTCTCCCTGTCCCCCCTTTTTATAGCAAATAGAAAACACATTTCAGGTGGGTTGGCAATTTCATCCAATCAGCAGAACAAACCCATTTATCAGCTTCAATTTGATCTAGTTCCAATTCTGTCAGCTTTTGTTTTGTTTGTTTCATTACTTCCAATTTCATTTATTTAATCTGTATCCTGTATGAGCTCTCTCTCTCCTGATTGGAGGAAATGTGTATCCTGACCTGGAAATGTCTATAGCAATGATTACTAAGGGAATATAGAGCTATTTGTATATTGTATTTAACATTCATATTAACAAAATAATATCACTTACATATCACCTTTAAGAGTTGAGAGGTTAAAGGGGAGTGACACAGACAGGTTTAGGGGCCAATAAATGCTTCAAAATAATCCATCCGACTTTTATTGCCGTCCAAAAACTGTTCTGTGTTCTGAACGCCAGACCCGCCCAGTCACTAATCTGATCAATAAATCCTAGCTGTAGCAGCTTCCTCTGTCATCTCCAGCGACTGAATCCAAGCCAGCAGAATGGATCTAATACCTGGATGTGGTTCCGACATGCTGTGGGCAATCCGTCATGGAGGTAGGCAGATCTGAGAGACAACATCAGGAGTCCTGAATGACGTCAATGTGTAGTTATAACCTACCCTGTCCAAACAAAGTTCTGATCAACTTCGGATGGAGTATGAATTGGGATTTAGGGCCAGGAGTTACCCGGTGCTATCTGAGGCAGGGTATCAGTCGTTGTTCAGACACAGGAAGCCCATGACGGAGAACAGATAAGACCAGGATGAGAGCTAACAGAGCGGCCAGCAGGATGGAGCAACCCTTAAGAAAGAGAGAGAGAGAAATAGGGAGGGAGAAAGAGACAATTTGGGATTTTTAGCATTTCTTGTACATGTTTGACTTGAGGTATCACTTGACTAAACTGAGCCAACAGTTTTGACATGAAAACACAAAAACCACAACTCTGAAAATACTTATCAGTGTGTGTGTGTGTGTGTGTGTGTGTGTGTGTGTGTGTGTGTGTGTGTGTGTGTGTGTGTGTGTGTGTGTGTGTGTGTGTGTGTGTGTGTGTGTGTGCGCGTACCAGTATGCTGTAGAATAGCTTGGGGACACACAGTCCCAGGGTGGAGGTCAGGACGTAGGCTAGATGGTACAGCAGCTCCACTTTCATCAGCATGGCCTTGTATCCCAGGATGAACTTCCCATTGTTCCCCACCGGACTCACTGGAAACAACACATTACATTACTGTTACTACCTGCTCCCAGGTGCTTGATGGGTACTCATTATGAACTGACTGTGACTTTATCAGTGGTGTTTTTAGTATTGTAGTATTATTTTTTTAACTAGGAGTAGTTTTAGATTTTTTTTTAACTAGGAGTAGTTTTAGATTTTGTTCAATCATGCATTTCATGTATTGATGAATGACAATAAAGATAGATTTGTATCTATCCATCTATCTATATGTATGTAGTGTCGTACCTGAACATAACTAAACAAATGTGAACTTGGCAGGGTATATTTGTTCGACAGAAATGTAAAGCTAGAGAATATATTATCATGAAAAACAAGAAATTCCCTTTATTTTTCATAAAAAAAGAAGAGTCCAAAACAGAGAATAGGTGATTATTGGTAATGGGTTATTATTACTGTTAAGTAGCAGCAATAACAGAAGTAACAGCACTACTACTAGTACTAGTTTACCTTGTCCAAAGTTGTTTGGGTAGAAGAAGGTGATGGGTCGGTGAACACAGCCAGGTTGAAGGAGATGGAACCCCACAGGATAATTAGAGGGACGGAGAACCAATACAATACTGCCGTACCTGGAGAACACACACACGCACACGCATGGACGCAAACAAAGATCGAGTATGGCGAATGTTAGTAACTGCAATATTTATGGCCCACTTTTGACAAATTTGGAAAATGTGACTATTTTACTTTGGTATTTTAAATATATATGTTAAGCCAATACTTTTGAATACAAGCCTTTTACTTGTAACAGAGTAATTTTGTATATTGTGGTGGCATTACTACTTTTACTTAAGCATAAAATATTCCACCACTGCTACTACCTTGCACACAGGTGTTGTTGTGGCTGGTGTCTCCTTGTACATCCTCTGGAGTGCTTTGGTTTCTTGTAATGATTTCTGTAACATGTTTGTTTTAAGGGACGAGGTTGTTAACCTCATTCCCAACCCCCAATATGGAGGACTAGGGATTGTCCTTAGTCTGACCCCTACCCTTTGAGCTGTCTGGCATGGTTGGACATGCCAGGAGAGCTCTCTGGGTCACTGGGATAACACAAGCTCCTCCACCAACGTCAAGGTGACAATCCAAGGGAGGAGACCCAATTTAATCATTGCCAATTCCCAACTGTCCCCAAGTGTCCTGCAGTCCCTGTTGCTGCTATAAAGTGCTATGTGCATCAAGGTTATTATAGTTAACAAAAATGTGTGAAATAGCATTTTCTTTTGGGGAAAAAAACATTTTAGTTAACTCAAACAAAGATAAAAGATAGGGTAAAAAATACAACTAATTGAAACTGTATATCCTTACAAGACTATTTAAAACTAACAAGAAAATAAATGTTTGTAAATATTTCATACATAAGACTAGTACTGTTACTGTACCAGTTTTAACTGTGATTACATCTTTTTTGTATGTTTTTATTACACAATACCTATGACCTTTCTGATTCTCACCCCTAAAATAAAAAACTAAACCTAACACAATGAATAAAAACTAAACTACGCATTTTCAAAAACTAAACTTACCTAGCAAGGCCACTTTAAAAACAAACTAAAACTGAAAACATGGGAGTCAAAACTAAATGCAGAACTAAAACAACCTTGATGTGCATCAGCAGCTTCTGCAGTGCAGCAAAAAGAACATGATCACTTGATCCATCGCTAGCTTCCCACCTGCAAACACAGTAGCCAATTGTGTTTGATGGAGCGGCCAGCCAAGCTGGATGCACTGCTGCTGCTGGGTGTTGAACCCAGCTACCTGCGTGGTGTGAGAGTGTTTTACCTCTACCACACCCAGACGCTCCATAATAGATAAGATAAGATAATTTAGACAGACAAATTAGACAGACAGACAGACAGTGTGTGTGTGTGTAGATAGATAGATATATAGATAGAGTGTGTGTGTGTGTGTGTGTGTGTGTGTGTGTGTGTGTGTGAGTGTGTGTATGCGTGTGTGTGTGTGTATAGATAGATAGATAGATAGATAGAGACAACAATTTAGGCATTTAGCAGACGCTCTTAATCCAGAGCAATTTACAGTAAGCAAGGACAACACAGTAATACATCAAATGCAGATAGATGACAGACAGACAGACAAGATACACAGATACAGTATATTTATTCTTTTTTAGTTTTGTTTTTAGTTTTTTTTTTGTTGTTGTTATTTTTGGATTTTATCATAAAAAATGTATTAAATATACAAACCTGGGACCTACCTTTACTTTTTGGATTCGATGTTGTGGAAAATGTGATCTTCACTGCATTTGGACGGACTCTTACCTCTGTCGCCGGCTGGGTCTCATGCAGCTGGTCAGCCATTTCCACAGCACGTTTCCAGAGCCTTTTGGACCTGGAGGGTTGGACTGCAGCGAGCTGAGCGAGGCCTGAGGCTGCTGTGTCGTTCTCACCTGGATCACCTCCCTGATGTTCTTAACCCACTCCTGTTTGGCCTTCATACTGGATGCCTTAAGAACAGTCTTCTTGTGAGAGGTGGGGGTCCTTCCTGCCCACAGAGCAAACGTACAGGGGTCCCCTTCAACAAGCTCTGTCACCCCCATAAGCTCTGTCACTTTATTCGCATACCGGTACTTGGTTCTGCCAGCTGAGTCTCTGATCTCCTTGCTGAAGACCAGTGAGTTCTCAAACAGGAACAGGTGGTGGTTGTGACCCTTCCGGATGAGAGTCTTGGGGTTCCACACTTGGAAACTGTCATGAAGGATCAGGTCCCCCTGGACATCCAGATTCTCATCAAAACCCTCCAACATGGCGACGTTCATGGCATCATTGGCTTTCTTGGGCACACTGAGCATCACCTCCAAACCAGCCTTAATGTCTCCTCCCTCTCCCTCCTCACAGCATGACAGTAAGTCCTTGAGCAGTAGCTGGTACTTGGTGATTCTCTGCACAGGCTTGATGAGGTAGAAGTCGATGGAATTAGCCGGGCCCAGTCCATGTTTCTGCCGGGTGTCATCAAAGAAGGTTTGATGTTCCAATACGAGGTGACTGGAGTCAGCTTTGTTCTTACAGTAGTCCACATACATGTGGAACTCATCGGCCCACAGGGCGAAGCAGTGTCCCACATCCTCTGGCAGCTCGCAGTCGATCAACTCATTCAGGAAAATATTGCTGTGAAAGTCATATATCTCCTGGATGTTACCAAAGACGACGTGCTGCTTGTTGAGGAGGCCTGCAGGTATCTCCTCATCAACTCCACTGGCCATCTCCCACTGGTAGGTCTCCAGACATTCATGTAGATCTCTAACGTAGGCTTTCTCTGTCTCTAACAGCTCACCCATGATGAACTTCATCTTCCGGGCTGCCTTCCTCTTCTTCTCGTTGACCTCCTTGTCGTCGCGCAGCTTGATTTTCTGGTCATCGGTCAGAAGAGGTTGGCAGGGAAGCAGTTCTCTGGGGAGCAGCAACAGTCTCTTGTAAAGGACATGTCTGAGCTCATCGATGTAGGTGGAGACCGCGTCCTCTATATCGGCGTCCACCTTGAAGAACTTCTCCATCATGGAATCCCTGTGTCGGTCGGAAGGCTTCTGGTAACGGACAACGTCCTCAGATATCAACCGGGCACAAGTGTTGTAGTTGTTGTTCACCATCATGATCACGATAATCAACAACTGAACAACTGTGGTTGTGAGCGGCGTTTTATACCTGAGAGACTTTACGTTTAAAATCCAAATGTCGAATTAAAACATCAGACGTTGTCTGTTGACCAATGGCTGCGCGAGTAGAGTAAACAACCTTTGAAGGACACGCCCACACCTCGTCCAGCGTGTAGAACCCCGAGCGACGTTGCCATGTCCGCTTATTATAAGCAACTCTGGGCTTGTTTTTCTGTGACGTTGCTGGTAAATATTGGTGGTTAATTGCGTTTTTTTGGGCTTGTTTCTAAGGTGTAGTCGCTTATTTGGGCTTGTTTCCTAAATGTTGTTTAAACCAGCGGTTTCCAAACATTTTCATGTCAAGGACCCCCAGATTAATATGTATTTGTCTACGGACCCCCCATCTAAAAATATGTTTTGCCAGGGACCCTACCAGATTTGAGTTATTAAAATATTTCGAAAAATATTCAAAATGTTTCGCTTTTTTATTATTTAGATTTGTTTTAAAATATTAGATTTAACAACAAGCTCATGTGGGTCTACAGCCGTCGCTTTTTTGGCTTGTTTTCATAGAACTGGTTGCTTATTTCTCACGCAAAATCTGGCAACGCTGACCCTGGCCTGAGCCACGTTCAAAAAACAACTCGCATCATCATCGTATCAAATCAGGTACAGTTAAGTTAGTATAAATAATGCTATTACTGTATTCTGATGGACCTCCGTGTAACATGTCCTCTCTAGGATATAGTGATCAGCCTAAATCAACCTTTATTCATGCAGGCCAACACGTTAGCTTTAGCTAAGCTGACGTTAGCTACTGCAGCAAGTTAACATGAAACCGTGGTATTAAAGTAAAGAAGTACTTTTACTCAAGTTCTGTACTTAAGCACAATTTTGAGGTATTTTTTAAGTGGAGTATTTCCAGGTTTCAATAGTTTCACTTCTACTCCACTACATTTCAGATGGCAAATATTGTACTTTTACTCCACTGCAATTATTTGAAAACTTTAGTTAGTTACTTTTTAGATTTTTATTTTTATGACTAAACATACATTAACCACTTAAGCTCTCTATATATTTTGGCTATTTGAAAATAGCCGATCTACAAGCTTGCGAGGCATGTGAGCTTGTAGATCTGCTATTTTCATTTTTTTTAAAAACATTTTATACAGTTGAAAACTTGTGAAATGGGACATTCTGCATAATGGGTACTTTCTGCTTTTGCTACTTTAAGTACATTTTGATACCAATACTTTTGTACTTTTACTGCAGTAAATTTGTATTTCCAGACTTTTACTTAGTATTTCTACATTGCAGTATTGATACTTCTACTTAAGTAAAGAATGTGAGTACTTTTTCCACCACTGCTTTGTCCTATGAGGAATAGCTAAAATAATAGATCTACAAGACATGTGCTTACGTGCCATTCTCTCTAAAAAAAATACATTGTTTAATTTGGAAAAGGTTCGACCACTTTGGCCAAATGACTTGCCCAAATAGAGACGCCATGCTGTTCCATAGGTTTTAACTTTAGTCAATTTAATTAACTGACATTTATGTGTTTGATATCTGAATTATAGATTTATGATAATGAATTAGATTTTTGAAAAATTGTTTTAAACATATTTTGATTTGTCTGTAGAGTGTAGATTTGATCAAAGTTCATTGGCCTGGCTTTTACACATAGAATGGTCATGTTTCAGTTGAAATGGTCAGACAAAGTATCCCCCATCCTGATGAAAACGCCTGAGGTGCGGGTGCATGTCTTCGTTCACGAATGTGTGTGTGCGTGCACCATCATGGCATCTTGAACATGCCTGTTCGTTTAAGGGTTTGAAAATATGTCAGTTGGAGGTCATGTCAGATTTGTTAGATTTGACACTGCATTCTATATAAAGCTGACTTTTGTCAAACTTGTCCATGGTCAAAGCTATAGGCCACTAGATATAGCATCAACACAAGAACAACCAATGAGTACCAAGGTTACAACGAGGTTACAAAATACACAACATTGCATCATGTGTGCACATTTGGAACATATTTGTCATCAAAATGTATTTGTAATCCCTGTGTCAATTATGTTTTAATTACCCGACTATCAAAAGGTCAAATTTCAGATGTAACTGTCACAGACAGACAGACAGACAGACAGACAGACAGACAGACAGACAGACAGACAGACAGACACGGACGGACGGACGCAGCAAAATATGACGTTTTTTTTCTTTCTTTTTTCAAAAGTTGGTCAAATTTCTAAAAACTTCTTGTAGATCTGGAGTAAAATTACTAGCTTGGAGGTGTCTCATATTGCCTGAGGTGAGCTGACACCATAGATAATATGTGCGTGTGCACACGTGTGTGCATGCGTCGTGTGTTTTTCTCTCTCCAGACTCCGCTGGCTCCACCAGATGTCCAGCAGAAGTATTTGTCCAGTATCCAACATCTATTAGGGGATGGTAGGACACACACACTCACACTCACACACATTCGCTCTCATGATTCTGATTTGCCCTCTCTGTTTTCAGGTTTTACAGAACTGATGTCAGTGGTAAAGAGAGCAGTGCAGGATACACTCTGTCTGTGTGTGTGTGTGTGTGTGTGTGTGTGTGTGTGTGTGTGTGTGTGTGTGTGTGTGTGTGTGTGTGTGTGTGTGTGTGTGTGTGTGTGTGTGTGTGTGTGTGTGTGTGTGTGTGTGTGTGTGTGTGTGTGTGTGTGTGTGTGAGACAGATCTTGTCAGCCTGATGGTCCTAAGCTACGGTATAAAGACCAGCTGAAACAGACTCTAAAGAGGTGCAACATCAAGCCCAGCAACCTGGAGTCAGCTGCAGCTAATCGGCCACTCTGGCGTTCTTTATGCCACGAAGGGGTCACACACCTTGAGGAGAAACGCACCCATTAAAGGATGGTGCGGCGCCAGCAAAGGCACCTCCACGCTGATCCAGTACCATCTCAGCCTTCTGATCCAGGCCTTGCATGTCCTAACTGTGGCAGGATATGTGGTTCCAGAATCGGGCTTCATAGTCATCTACAGTGGCATCGCCGCCAGCAGAGATAATCATTGACAAACCCATCACTGCACAAGGAAGCTACGTCATCTTCGACTATGATGGACTTTTTTTCTCACACAGAACCAGGAGATAACGCGATCCAAAGATTTACTCCTCCATTCACTTCCTGGTTAAAGTATTTGGGAAATATTCTTTATCTCGGCTCCTGTGTTTTACTATGTATTTTTGGCGAAACATGCTATTTTTAACAGCGGATAACAAGCGAACGGGAGGTCGCGATGACATTCCTTTTTTTTGCGGAAGCACAGTGAAACCCTCCGTGATTAGCAACCATCAGGGGATCTATCATACTGGAGATAAATATTCTGTGAATACTTAAAAAGGTTAGAAAAATCGAAAAAACCCTGGCAGCAGCTGCAAAAAACAGGTGCATAGTACCTGGCAGTGAATGTGTTAATAAGTAATTTTGCTGGGGACCCCGAACCCCTGGGGATCCCCGGACCCCACTTTGAGAACCATTGATATAGAGGTAGTTTAGCCAGTTTTGCCAATTTATTATTAAAAAATATAGAGGGTTCAGGTATTTTTTTACTCCATAGTATTACCAGGTATATTTTTAATCAATGTATAGTGTTACCAGGTGTATTTTTAATCAATGTATAGTGTTACCATGTATATATATTTTTTATCATTGTATGAGGTAACGAGGTTACAAAATACACAACATTGCATCATGTGTGCACATTTGGAACATATTTGTCATCAAAATGTATTTGTAATCCCTTATTAATCCCTGTGTCAATTATGTTTTTATCACCAGTCTATCAAAAGGTAAAATTTCAGATGTAACTTTCCCAGACAGACTGTGACAGACAGACAGACAGACAGACAGACAGACAGCACACAGACAGAGACAGAGACAGACATGAGAGAGAGAGAGAGAGCATCGCTGTCCATGGTGCTTATAACTGATGAAAATATGACGTTTTTAACAATAGTAGGCTATTGTTACCAGGTATAGTTTTTATCAATGTATAGTAGGTATATTTTTAATCAATTTAGAGTGTTACCAGGTATATTTTTAATCAATGTTTAATGTATGTTATTATATTTATGTAAATGTACTAAGTCATTGCATTATTTGCATTATTTTATTTGCTTTCATATTTTCCAATGCATTTGCTTTTGGATGTTGTGGTTTTAGAGAACAAAAAAGAGAGAGAGAGAATAAAAGACGATTCATGTGATGATGTTCCCTGAATATAAAACCTAATTTCCTCGCCGAGGAAGGTTGACTGTAACACAACCAGCGTTGCCATGTCCGCTTATTATGAGCGACTTTGGGCTTAGTTTTTCTCTAAAGTTGCTAGTAAATATTGGTATATATTTTTTTGACTTGTTTCTAAAGTGTACTTGCTTATTTGGGCTCGTTTACTAATGTTTTTTATACCAGTGTTTCTCAAACATGTTAATATCAAGGACCCCCAAATTAATATGCATTTGTCTGCGGACTGAAAATATTTATTTTATTATATTCATTTATATTATTTTCAAATAGCCGATGTATATCAAGTTTATAGTGCTCATGTGGCATCATAACCTCGCATCACCAGCCTTTCCACCTCGGAGGAAATATGGCCTAGTCGCTTCTTTTGCGCTTGTTTTCCTAGACCTGGTTGCTTGTTTCTCTCACACAATGTGGCATCACCGAACCCGGAAGTGACTCCATCCGAGCAGTTTGTTGTCATTATTAATTCCAAACAAACTGTCACGCAGCAGTTTATCACATCAAACCACCTGTTTAAATTAAAACGTCCGCATTAAAAATGTCTTCAGACTTCCAAACCTACGAGCAGGACTTCTCGACTCTTACTGCAGAAGTCACCAATAAAGTGGGCAAAATCCCCAAACTAGCTGGAGGTAAGAATGATTAAGTCAACGGTATATTAGCTGTTAGCTGTAATGTAAACCACCTGGCTAATAAGGCATTCTTCACATTTCAATAGATAACGGTTAAGATGTGATGTGGTAACATCGCATGTCGTATCATGACATAATATTATTGTCGATTTAATGTTCATCACATATTCACATAGCCCTGAAACATGAATCATGGATGAACTTCAACATAGTGTGTGCACCTTCTCCCCTTTTGTTCGGCACATCTACATAAACGTTCAGATCTCAAATATAAAGTGCTTACCCCATGGCCACAGATGTTACAATTATGTACGGGCTCTCAGAAGTACCCAAATCCTCCGTATTGTTCAGTAAGAAGCATTTTAATCCCATCGGTGGCCTTTTTCGCATGGAGTTATAAAGTATCAGAGGGCAATTACACCTCCCTACCGATAGGGTCGCGTAGTTGAAAGCGTAGTGAAAATACGAAAAAAATGGCCACAGTTCGGATTAAAATGCTTTTTATTGAACATTACGGAAGAAATTGGTACTTCTGAGGGCCCGTAAAGTATTGTAATATCCGTGGCCTTGGGGTAAGCACTTTATATTTGAAATATGAACGTTAATGTAGATGTACGGGCCAAAAAGGGAGAAAGTCCAAACACCAGGTTGAAGTTCATCCATGACTGTCGTGAAAGATGACCGTCGTGTGATCCATGGTTAATATTCATACAGCCCTGTATGCTGGTTGTATCTAAGGCTGGGGGTGGGGGAATATATTGATTATTATGACAGATTGGCTATCTGTCGATATATCGATGATTTTCTCATTTTCGTTGTACCATGAAAAGAGGTAATAATAATTCATTATAGCGACATTAGAGGACATAGTTCTCATTTATCCTGTTATTCAGAAGTCCAATTACAGAACATGAATGTACATTTGAGTTGTGTATTCAGAGGAATGTTAATACATCTGTAATATCTCATCATTCCTTTTGTTGCCTATATGTTTTGATAGATATACAGTATATGGGTTGGTTACTTTTATAGGATAATGTAATACCGTTTCTTTATCCACAAATGCCAAGAATGTAATTTAGATAGCATGACAATTGCTGGTTTTTATTGATTACCTGATATCTAGCCTTGATACAAGACCGATGACCATCTTGATCCAAGGCTACTTGGTATCCGTCTTTGAGCAATAACTTGTTTCCTTAGTGTGCACTCTATTTAACAAACAAACAAAGCTAAAATAAATATTATACTTATCTACCGGCACACAAGACGTAACAATAAAGACCACCAACTTTGAAATTCAGGGTAGCTAAATGTTGACAAATGACATTCACCATGTTGTTTGTTGACTAATAGGTTTCATACTATTTACCCTGATTTGCACTTTGTAACTTGTAAATGTCTCTATAGTCTAATGAATATTGATCTTTGGACCATGAATATCATAATATTAAAGCCATATTGACCTGCACTAACGTATAATCTTACAAAAGCATTGTGTATGTAGGTTATTGTGTGATCTTGTTTTAGCTGGTTTCCCAGGTTTACATTATGTTTCATGTTATAGCTGTTTATACGTTCACCTTTTCAGTTCAATCCTCTTTAGTTGTTTGTTGTGTCTGCCAGCACCCTCATCTTGATGTTGCCTTCCAACCACACCACAAAACGGAACAGTTTCCTGGCTAATAACACAACGGCACACAGTGAATTACTTAAAAGTCCTCATGTGGTCTGTCCTTTATTTCAGACTCAGAGTGCCCCTGTAGTTGTAACCCAGTTTCTTCTCACACTCTCAAACTCAAAACTCTTGTAGGACATCTATACTATATGGACATCCTGTTTTTGTGTGGTGATACATGTATGTGTCACTGGCTTGAAGGCTTCTTACTCTGTCAAAGGTCAGCTACAAACTCCCAATGCATGCTGTTGTTATTGATTGATTAATTGTTTAATTGAATGCTTTATTAACAGTTTGCAAAATAGTGCAGTGGTACGATTATACACAATGCACACAATGTGTCGCAGCTCTGCCGTTTTCGTAGTATAAATCAGGTTTAAATGTTGCTGAGGTTGAGCCGGCATGACAGACTGGTTGAAGTGTTTCCTCTTGCTCTGCATCAACAAGTTCTCTGCAGAGAAATAACAGTGAATGGAGAGACTTGCTCTTCCAGGTGTATTTGTGAAAAGCTCATAGATAGACTTTAAGCAGTTTAAGGACTTTTGATGTGTGGAGGGTGTGTCCACAGCATTGATCAGAGGAAATATAAACAAGGTCAGAATACAGTTTCTTGCTGTATGAAATTGTGGGGCATGCATGCTTGAAGCGTCTCAGGTAGTTTTAATTGTATTTTATTTGTTTATGCTCTCCCAGCATTCTTTATAGTTCTCAAGCTGCAGTTGTTGCGTTAGCTAACAAGCAAGTTAATGAGTGGCACTCAAAGTTTCCCTGTGTGATATTGTCTTTGTGCTCCCTGTGAAACAGCTTGAGTAACATGGCCGGGTTCATGGGATGAGCAAGAAGCTTGTAGATCCACAGCATCATGAGAATGTCTGAGTTGAGCCGCAGGGAAGAAAGACCAAAGCCAAGCCCGGAGGCTCTGAGTTCTTGTGTGGCTTATGTTCAGGCCAGATCAAGACTAGAGCTCCTGTATTTGAGTGGTTCATACTGTCCCTTGAGCTTACTTTTACTTGAACCAAACATGACTTTTAAACGGCTGTCGCCCAATATGACATTAAACCTTTTTTGTTGTTTATTTTGAATCTCAGATAATACCTAGATTATTTTTACTTTCACCAGCATACTTTGTGTCAGACTTCAAACAATGTCAGACTGAATGTCAAACAATACATGGTATTTACTATTTTTTGCATGTCATGCTCTATGATGATTACTGTATCCCCTTACAGAGATAAACTCTGCATCACTAATGTAGTCCAACACCTTAACCAGAAAGCATAGCATACATTTGACCAGCAGTGATAGTAGTTGTGCATTTCCAGATGCCCCAGTGAAAGTTCCAGCCAGAATTAATTACTTTTCTTTTCACTTTAGTTAGTTGACAAGTTGACAACTATAAGTTTTAGTTACTGTAGTTGACAACTATGTATAACTACTACTAATGCTACCAACCACATTTACGCACACACTCTTACTAAATATTTTGAGTAGAACTAGTGCCCTGCCCTTACTTTATCCAACTTGTTGCTCATAAAGAGTTTCTTGTTTATCTTCTGGCTTATCAACTCTTCAATCATTTATTGATATGTTGTAGTCTGGCTAGTTGTATGGCTGATGAAGCCGTGTCGCCAAAATTGGGAAAATAGCTGATATTCTATTTTTGAAAATCTTGCTATTTTAGAGCATTTTGCTGTTTAAATTATTTTGAAAATAGTTAGGTTTTCTTTCTTACAATTTTTTTAATTATTTTTTATACAGCTTTCACATATAATGACAAGCCCAAAATAGGGCATATTAGATACTGCGCAGGCTATTCGAATCGCACCATCACCCCTTGTTCTATTTTTGCACACTTCTTTTCATTTACAGTGCTTGTTTACACGGCACAATTACAGTGCAACAGTGTTGTTTGCAATCCGCAGGTTGCCTCTTTTCTGCAAGCTGTGAACACGGCTTGGTACTGCTCATAATTGGGACAAACACCAGGCGTCTTCTGCTTGTGGGCTTACACTTGAGCTTACCTCCCAAATTTCACAATACTCAATACAGTCATTTTGCAGAAACGCGATAGCTCAACTTCCATGGAGCTATTCCACGTCGCCTCCTGTCACCCTCCGGTGACTGTGTCAAATAAGCACCCATGAATGCATGTACAAAGCCAGTAAAATCAATCATAAAGTCATTGTCCTGTGTCCTCGGCTACCGGCAGAATAGTTTGCACTCAAATATATTTCTCTTATTGCTGATTAAGACCTTTCTCTGCTTTTGTTTTTTACCCACTCTTCTATTCTGAATGATGTATCAATTTTGCCCTTGGCTCAAAAGCCCTCAGAGACAACAGCCACACACAAAGGGCATTTTGTCATTGTTGCTGCTGCTTGTCTCACTAGCATTCTGTTCCGATGATGAACTGGGCATCATGAGAAATAAAATGCCCACATGACGGTCTTTGACTGCATGTACATTCATGCAAGAATCAAATGAAAGCGTGTTTGGATATTTATTTTGTTCCGTTTGCCCACCTCCACCAAAACGTATGGTCTAAGGAAAGGTTGGAACAAGAATACAATGGAATGCGCACCTGAAAGTAAATTCTCTCTCCCCACTTGTTAGGAATATGTATGGAAGAGACTAAGAGAGGAGCCTGTCAATCATCGGTGCATAAATATTGAGTGCAGATGAAATAGAAATCTTCACTCGCCCATGCCCAGCCTCATCTCTTTTTTTTTTCACCTGTCCTGCACCCTGTTTACAAAACTCTTGCTCCGTCTGTCCGTCCAATGTGTCCGTCGGTCAGGCTGTAGTCCCAGTAAATATCCATGCATATTTCACGGCCCTTACCTCTCAGGCCCCGAATCCGCACAGAGAATGAGCACCGTCTCACCTTGCAGAGAATCGCCTCTGGCTGTTTACTGTGTAGGCTGTGAGGTTGGACACAGGTTTTAAAAATGAATTTGAGGACTGGCAAAAGGCAACGTAGACCCATAAGGCCTGAGAAATGAAGATCTTGGTTCTGTGTTTTTTTCTTTTTTAGGTTTTTTTCTCTTGCGTTGTTGCTATCCCACCACTGATAGCCTTGTGATTCGTCTTTGAGCTGGAAGTTTTGTCAAGTCTGCATTTCAATTATTGAAAATGCTGGTAATTATTTATCCAACTGCGGTGGACTGAAAGGTTTCACCGGTGATGGCTGACCTAGTAAATTTATTTCTAAATTGTTGTCAGCTGAGCAGTCACATCTGGGAAAGATGTCCAAAATGTAACTGGATAAAAAAAAAACGGAAGTACTTGACTTGAGGTTCTGTGACTTGTGAGGCAGGAAATGGAGATGGTTCACAGCTTGGTTAAGTGGACCTCGTCCTAAATCCACAGGAGGAGGAACCCTGACTCGCATCCACTAAATATATGGCAAAAACTTTTCAAAGACCACATAACTTTTCAGTTATTTATTATTATTCAAAAGATTTCCAGTCGATAGATATTTATCCTTAGGATAATACAGAAAAGAAGCTTTAGTAACAATTTACTTAAAGCCTAGTAGTATGTATTATAATGCATTATAATCTGCTTATAACACTACAATTAAAGTTTTAAGCACTCATAAGTACTCAATGCTTTATAAGAATAATGACATTACACATTATAAAGCATTGCATAATGACTTATATAAATCAATCAATGTTAGAATGCATTATATTGTGATTCTAAGTCACTATAAGTGGTCATTGTGTGTTGTAAGTAAAGTGATGATATAATATCATCATAATGAAAGTATTATGATACTTGACCTTAAGTCATTATAAAATCCTTTGTAATGTGTTATAAATGTTATAAACCAGGGCTACTCAACTTAACACATTGATTGCCAAGATCAAGTTAACTCGTTCTTTCAAATCCATCACTTGATTGCCAAGATCAACTTGATCTTTCAAAAAAAAATTTTTTTAATTTTACCCAAAGACCAAGGAGATATGATTTTTCGAAGATCTAGACTCCTATCCACTCTGTATCTCGGCTCCTGAGTACTTTTTTTTTCTCAATAAAAAATCTCTGGCATAAAACTGCAAAAATGTGTTAAGATGGCTCAGGGGCCACTCAGCAAAATACCAAAAGTCCAAGGGCCGCAAGCTAAAAATGTCGGTCCTATTTTGGATTTTTCGATTTTGTAACACACTACACATTGTTAATGTTATAAGAAAATGTCTCAACCTCAAAATAAGAAAAACCTCTCCAATGAATCATCACCTTACCGTGGTGGAGAGGTTTGTGTGCCCCAATGAACCTGGGAGCTGTGTTGTCGGGAGCCTAGTGCTCCTGGTAGGGTCTCCCATGGCAAAGTGGTCTCGGGGGAGGGGCCAGACTAAGAATGGTTCACCAAACACTTCATGGACAATTCAAGACGAAGTGATGCGACCCGGCCCGGAGGAAGCCCGGGGCCCTCCTCTGGAGCCAGGCCCGGAGGAAGGGCTCGTCAGCGAGCGCCTGGTGGCCGGGCTAACCACGGAGCCCGGCCGGGCACAGCCCGAAGAAGGAACGTGGGCAGATCTTCGCCGCCACGTGGGCCCACCACCCGCGATCGGAACCAGTGGGGTCGGGTGCACTGTCAGATGGGTGGCAGTGACAGCAGAGGTTCCAGACGGACCAATCAGGGGCAGCAGAGGCTGACTTTTGGGACGTGGAACGTAACTACGCTGGTGGGGAAGGAGCCTGAGCTGGTGCGGGAGGCAGAGCGCTACCGGTTAGACCTGGTGGGGCTTGCCTCCACACATAGCAAGGACTCTGGAACCAAACTCCTGGACAAGGGGTGGACCTTGTTTTATTCTGGAGTTGCTCAGGGTGTGAGGTCTCAGGCGGGTGTGGGGATACTCACAAGCCCCCGGTTGAGTGCCATCACGTTGGGGTTCACCCCGGTGGACAAGAGAGTCGCCTCCCTCCGCCTAAGGGTTGATGGGGGGAAAACGCTGACTGTTGTCTGTGCGTACGCGCCAAACAAGAGTTCAGAGTATTCGGCCTTTTTGGATACCCTGCATGGGGTCCTGCATGGGGCTCCGGTGGGGGATTCCATAGTCTTGCTGGGGGACTTCAACGCACACGTGGGCAATGACGGGGATACTTGGACTGGCGTGATTGGGAGGAACGGTCTCCCTGATCTGAACCTGAGTGGTGGCTTGTTATTGGATTTCTGTGCTAGTCATGGACTGACAATAACAAACACCATGTTCAAACATAAGGATGCTCATAAGTGTACTTGGTACCAGAGTACCCTAGGCCAAAGATCAATGATCGATTTTGTAATCGTATCAGCTGATCTGAGGCCTTATGTTCTGGACACTCGGGTGAAGAGAGGGGCGGAACTGTCAACTGATCACCATCTGGTGGTGAGTTGGTTCAGATGGCGGGGGAAGCCTCTGGACAGACCTGGCAAACCCAAGCGTGTAGTGCGGGTGAACTGGGAACGTTTGGAGGAGACCTCTGTGCGGAAGGAATTTAACTCCCACCTCCGGCGGGACTTCTCTGGCATCCCTGTGGAGGTTGGGGGCATTGAACAGGAATGGGCAATGTTCAAAGCCTCTATTGCTAAAGCTGCGGCTGTGAGCTGTGGTCAGAAGGTCTTAGGTGCCTCAAGGGGCGGTAACCCTCGAACACCCTGGTGGACAGCGGTGGTCAGGGAAGCCGTCCGACTGAAGAAGGAGGCCTATCGGGGTATGATATCCCAGGGGACTCCAGAGGCAGTTGCAAGGTACCGACAGGCCCGAAGGGCGGCAGCCACAGCTGTGACGGAGGCTAAGCAGCGGGTGTGGGAGGAGTTCGGGGAATCCATGGAGAAGGACTTTCGGGCGGCACCAAAGTTGTTCTGGACGACCATACGGCACCTCAGGAGGGGAAAGCGGGGAACCATCCAAGCTGTATACAGCAAGGATGGGGCTCTGCTGACTTCAAGTGAGGAAGTCGTAGGGAGGTGGAAGGAACACTTTGAGGAACTCCTAAACCCAATGACATCAGACCCACCCTCCCTGACAGGAGCAGAGCCTGAGGATGATGGGGGATCGGCGTCAATCTCCCGGAAGGAAGTCACTGAGGTAGTTAAACAACTCCACAGTGGCAAAGCTCCGGGGGTTGATGAGATTCGTCCAGAAATGCTGAAGGCTCTGGGTGTTGAGGGGCTGTCTTGGTTGATACGTCTTTGCAACATCGCGTGGAAGTCTGGGACAGTACCGAGGGAGTGGCAGACTGGGGTGGTGGTCCCACTTTTCAAAAAGGGGGACCAGAGGTTGTGTGCCAATTACAGAGGTATCACATTACTCAGCCTCCCTGGGAAAGTTTATGCCAAGGTACTGGAAAGGAGGGTCCGGCCGATAGTCGAACCTCAGATTCAAGAGGAGCAATGTGGTTTCCGTCCTGGTCGTGGAACAACTGACCAACTCTTTACTCTGGCAGGGATCCTGGAGAGGGCCTGGGAGTATGCATATCCGGTCTACATGTGTTTTGTGGATTTGGAGAAGGCATATGACCGGGTCCCCCGGGAGTTTCTGTGGGAGGTGCTGCGGGAATATGGGGTGAGGGGGACCTTGTTGAGGGCCATCCAATCTCTGTACGCCCAAAGCGAGAGCTGTGTTCGTGTGCTCGGCAGTAAGTCGGATTATTTTCCAGTGGGGGTTGGTCTCAGACAGGGCTGCGCCTTGTCACCTATCCTGTTTGTGATTTTCATGGACAGGATCTCGAGGCGAAGTCGTGGCGGAGAGGGTATACGGTTCGGTGAGCTAAGGGTTGCGTCACTGCTTTTTGCGGATGATGTGGTCCTGATGGCACCATCGGTCCGGGACCTTCAGCTCTCACTGGATCGGTTCGCAGTCGAGTGTGCGTCGGCTGGGATGAAAATCAGCATCTCCAAATCTGAGGCCATGGTTCTCAGCAGGAAACCGGTGGATTGTGCAGTCCGGGTAGGGAATGAGGCTTTGCCCCAGGTGAAGGAGTTTAAGTATCTCGGGGTCTTGTTCACGAGTGAGGGGAGGACGGAGCAGGAGATCAGCCGGAGAATCGGAGCAGCAGGAGCGGTATTGCAGTCGCTGTACCGCACTGTGGTGACGAAAAGAGAGCTGAGCCAGAAGGCAAAGCTCTCGGTCTTCCGAGCAATCTTCGTTCCTACTCTCACCTATGGTCATGAAGTGTGGGTCATGACCGAAAGAATAAGGTCGCGGGTACAAGCGGCCGAAATGAGTTTTCTCAGACGGGTGGCTGGCATCTCCCTTAGAGATAGGGTGAGAAGTTCGGTCACCCGGGAGAGACTCGGAGTAGAGTCGCTGCTCCTTCGCTTGGAAAGGAGCCAGCTTAGGTGGTTCGGGCATCTAGTACGGATGCCTCCCGAGCGTCTCCCTAGGGAGGTCCTCGCTGCACGTCCCACTGGGAGGAGACCCCGGGGCAGACCAAGGACCAGATGGGCGGATTACATCTCCACACTGGCCTGGGAACGCCTCGGGATCCCCCAGGAGGAAGTTGCTAATGTTGCTCAGGAGAGGAAGGTCTGGAGCTCTCTGCTGGAACTGTTGCCCCCGCGACCCGACTCCGGATAAGCGGTTGAAGATGGATGGATGGATGGATAAGAAAATGTACATTTTGACGTCATATTCTTTTCACTGTACCTGTTTATTTTGTCCAGTGGCATCAGTTCAGCAAAAGCTAAGGTATGGCAAGGTTACGGTTGCCAACTCCCAGAGATTGAAATAAGGGACACATATCCCGCGCGGCCGAAAAAAAATGAGGGTCAAACTGCCTCCCCCTGGCCAGCCGGGGCGCCTGATGGAGGGGAAAGGAACTGGTTGGAATAACGTGTTCCTTCCACGCGCTATGTCCAACCAGGGAAACTCTCCCTTGTCAGGTGATAAGAAGGTCAGTTGGCTCTCATGCATTGAAGGAGGCATGAGCTCGGCCCTGGCCTCCCTAGGTTGGCAGAGGGAAGATAGTGCCCAGGATTACATAGACAATTGGCACTGGGTGTAAAAAAATTGGTTACAAAATCGTGGGATAAAAAAGAAAAAAAAAAGAAATGCCTGAAAGAGGCAGAGGAGGAGAGTGATGAAGATTACCGTGATCCCACCGAGCACCTCAGTGGTCTGAGTTACTCTCCAGAACGGGACGCTGGCCGGCGACGTGACCGTTCCAGACATAGTTCCTCTTCATTAGACCGGGATCCATCCGGCAGGAGAAGATACTCCAGGCCCAGGCGGCGGTCCCGCCAGACGGCCCGGCCCGGAGGCACCGACAGCGATCTCAACAGTTCCAGCGACGCAGGCCGGAACTCCATACATGGAGATAACCGTAACGTCTAGGGCTGATGTCATAGTCCTAGATTTGGGCATAGCGGAGATAGCCCGCTCCATATATGGAGATGCCTGACACTACCTGACATCATCGTAGTGACATTAGGACCGCAGCCAACGAGACAGTCAGTCCAGAGTCAGTCGAGGTCTTTGGCTGTGTTTATAGCAGTGGAATTTGACTTTTCCACGTTAGTTGTGGTCTAACAGGGGGTCCGCCATGCTGCCCACCCTGCAGGAGCTGAAAGTGGACGAGGTGAATGTGTCATCTGCAGTACTGAAGGCTGCTGCACATCACTATGGTTCCCAGTGTGATAAACCCAACAAGGAGTTCATGCTCTGCCGCTGGGAAGAGAAGGACCCCAGGAAGTGTCTAGAGGAAGGGAGGAAAGTCAATGAATGTGCAATCAACTTCTTCAGGCAAATCAAGGGGAACTGTGCGGAGTCGTTCACAGAATACTGGACCTGTTTGGATTATTCCAACCTCACCGAGCTGCGCCGCTGCCGCACGGAGCAGCAGGTGTTTGACAACTGTGTCCTGGATAAGTTGGGCTGGGAGAGACCCGGCCTGGGAGACCTGTCTAAGGTGACCAAGGTGTCTACAGATCGGCCCCTCCCTGAGAATCCCTACCATTCTCGGCCACGCCCTGAGCCCAACCCAGTCATTGATGGCAAACTAGAGCCTTCCAAACTGGGCAGTAGGTTTTTCTTCTGGAGCTGGTGAGATGGGAGACCCAGACCCATTAGATAATTCCACCCGCCACGCCATGGGCCTTGTCTAGAAACAACCTTGCAATCTAAATCAAAAGTATTGCCAACCAGGGCAAGCATGATGCCAGCAAGGCTTCTGAAAGGCTGGTTTCAGTGCTACCATTTTGATCAAATGTGCCCAGTTTTCTCTGATGAATATGATCTAGGCCAGTGGTTCTCAAACTTAAAAATGTCAAGGACCCCCCATAACTCTGAGAGTGTACATAATATTTTAGTTTTGGACAGGGCCCATGTCCACTGGTCTCCAGTCAGTCTGCACCATTTTCAGAGCTCTCTATACACACCCTGGGTTAATCCATACAACTTGCCCAACCCCTTATGTACATTATGAGTGAACAAATGCAACATGCTGTGTTATGGTTGTTGTTAAATAATAGAGAAAAACATAATACAAAAAAAAAAAAAAAGGACCGCAGCCAACAGTATATAAAGGCTCCACCGAATACATATTACGATACATATTGTCAGCGAAGAATCCACCAAAAGCGTCTTTCGAGATCTGGTTTTGTTATTGATGGTACTTAACATCAGCCAAAAAGCATGTCTATCAACGTCAATCGCAGCGTGTCAGACCCGTTCTACCGCTACAAGATGCCCCCTCTGATTCTCAAGGTTGAAGGCAAAGGGAATGGAATCAAGGCGGTCATTGTCATTACAAACCAACTAAGGCTGTATTTTCTTAGCGATTAATCGAATAATCGAGCACAGTTTAAAACAAATTATATTTGTATATATATCAGCGATTAACCACCTACGCCCAATTTTATACATAGTCGCACAGCAGTGTTGTCCCAAGACATTTTTAATGGCAGGTCTACAAGCTTACTACATGTCGCATCATGACCGGTGGTGAGCTTGTAGATCTGCTATTTTAACAATTTTTGAAACTTTTAGTATATTCTTATAGTATCTGTTAGTCCTTGTTAGCCCATATATGGAGATCCCTGATGTCATCAGTACATGCCCATATACAGTATGGGCATGGCCCCTTTTGTGCCCATATATAGAGCTGACTGATTTGTTTGCGCCTGATGCCATGATGACACATTGAGGTTAGACAACACACTCCATATTTGGTCGTAGCTGCATTGGGAACTCCTTATATGGTTATGGCTGAGTCATAGTGACTTGAGCGTGAGTGGTTCACTGGCCCGCCTTAAGCCAATTTTAATATAAGATAATGACATGCCAAAATTAGGGACTGATTATTTGATTACATTTTTGATTTATTTAATTTTTATAATCGATTACTTTGATTAACTGCTGCACCCCTAAAACAAACAGTTGTATTTTGGAATAAAGTATTTTAATAGAGAGGGAGAGTGTAAAGACCTAAGAACTGGAGTGATATCCACTTTATTGTTTTTAGTAAGGACTCAAGCAGCAGTGTCCTGAATAAACCGCAGGCATCTGATCGATTTTTTTTAGGGAGACCTGTGAAGAAGACACGCAGTTACACAGTGGTAATGGTGTATCAACATGGCGGATTGCCATGAAACTTGCTGAAGCGCATTCATGACCTCCGATGGATGAGCCCTATTGATTTTGTTGAACCGATGGCCTTTAATCGAGCATCACCCTTAGAACAGTGTTTTCGCATTGCACGTAAGATATCTGAACATGTACTGTAATGGGTGGCTCAGCATGAAACTCGGTTCAGCCCATTCATCCTCCTAACCATTTGAGTGATGCCGTGACCTCTCTCCTCCAACACCATCCTCAGGCCAACATCAAGAAGACAACAGCAAGATATCTCATAATGTTGTTGGCAGATTGCAGGATGAGTCACTCAAAAAGTTAGTTCAAACTACTTTGGACCGGTTAGGTGTAAGGCAGGGGTCTTCAACAGGGGGTCCGGGACCCCTAGGGGGTCCGACTCCTCAGAGTTACTACACAGGGGGTCCGCCAAATCTTTGTATGATGGGGAACACTAGCCGAAAATAGCAGATATACAAGCTCACAACGCCTCGCCTACACACTGTTGAAAATACACATTAGCATGAATCCAACTATCTATGAAAAAGTTGAATCTGCAACACAGTTTTATACAATATGTAGCGGGGGTCCCTGCTTCATATCTCTCTCAGCTAGGGGGTCCTTGGGCTGAATAACGTTGAAGACCCCTGGTGTAAGGAATAGCACAGCTAGTTGTTGTTGGGACCGAGCGTACAAACCAGGTGAAATTCTAATTTTGGTGTAATTCTTGGGTCAGTCATAGCTATACAAGCATGAGCAACATCTTAACTAATGGAGTTAAATGCAAAGGATTTAAAAGCCCATATTCAGTACTCTTGGCTACATGGCGATTTATTGAAAATGTCTGAGCTCCTCATGCAAGAGTTGACTGTATGTGACACAGGTAAACAGACGGAAGCTGCAAAACATTTGATAGGATTTGAGTTGTAATGACTGTAGTCCTGTATGATGGATTATGACATTTTCGAAATTCTCTTCAACTCCCGTTTCTCAAGCACATCAGGATGCCTTTAATTTATGTGGGCATGCTCACAATGTTCACATTTTGGAAAAAGCCATAGTGTAACGCTATTGTTGACGCATACAATATAGGAGATTAGTTGAGAACCATGCCAACTTTTAAAATCTTACACACCCCTCCATATAGATCAAACGGGTACCTAAACACAAAAGGAAAACAATTGCTCAAGACTAGATCATACATGGGCAACTGGCGGCCCGGGGGCCACATGCGGCCCCCACCTTCACTTAATGCGGCCCGCAGGTTAATATCAGAATACTGATATATTATTGATTTCAGCTGTTACAATTCCAAACATGCAAACATGACCTGCTTTAATTACTTCAGTCTATATCAGTAGCTTAATGACTAGTATTAAAATACTTTGTTATGTCCAATGTATTTGTATTTAAGTTCTTAGTTAACATAAGTATAACTAAATGCATTTGCAATGAAATAAAAATGTAACTTTTCAGGATTCCAATTCAAGAATAGCAAAGAATAAATCAGGATTCCAATTCGAATAGCAGATCTACAAGCTCAAAACGCGTCGCACAGCGACGTGTTTTGAGCTTGTAGATCAGCTACTTTTGCTACTTTTGTGTAACATAAAATAAAAAAAAGTATGAAGTAAGTTTAGACAGTTTAGACAGTATATGCAACTTGGCCCTCTGGAGTGAGTGTGGAAATATAGTGGCCCTCTCCATCATCAAAGTTGCCCACCCCTGCTCTAGATGATGACAAAAATGTATTGTATAGACTTGTGAATGTAGCCTAATCTCTGCTGTCATCCGTTAACCACATTAATCATGGCGTCCCTATTGTGGGCATGTCATTGGCGGAAAATTGTCAAAAACAGCTAAAATAGTACAATATCAGAATGCAACGCTTATGGATCTGCTATTCTCACGATTTCTGAAATGGGGTTTATTTTGTTAAAACAATCAAGTGGTACCTTTCTAACGCTACTCGCGCTACCTCATACAACAATGTTCAGCACAGCACAGAGTGGGCGTGCGTACACACACACACACACACACACACACACACACACACACACACACACACACACACACACACACACACACACACACCGCACGCACGTACAGGCATCTTAAGGAACATTGGCAAGTCCTAATGAGTTTCAACGGGTAATGTGAAGTGCAGCCACGGGGTGAGGCGCCGAACAGCGCTTTAGTCATCCTGAGTGGGACTCAAGACTTCTGGCAAGCGAGCAAAGCTGACACCTCCCTCTCCCTTTGAGTCAGGCACGAGGTGTCTCAGTGCCGCTCCTCAACACAGCCCCAACAAAGGCCCTCTCGTACACGCCAATAAATAAGAGACATCAAATGTGGGCTCGTCGTGCTGAGAGAATGTGTAAATATATCTTCAAATGCGTCCTCGTGTGTTGTTTTCTCTCTCTCTCTCTCCATTGCGGGGGAGTTTGGTTGTTGTCATGAAGCACTGCTGCTCCGTCGACTGATCAATATGTTGCTGTGTTTTTTGTGTGTGTGTCTGTGTGTGTGTTTTCCCCCCCTTTTCAGAAGAGAAGACGCAGCTGGTTCTAAATGTCGACAAACAGCTTGAAGAAGTCAGAGAGTTGGTACGTCTTTGATCAGTAATTTTCTGCTCTTCCCATTTCCTAAATAATGAATTTTACACAAGGGTGGGGGAGGGGACAATTGTTTTCAACCGGCGCCAGACGAACGGCACCTGTATTATCCTGCCGGTGACATGATATCACACACACACACACACACTTCATATGGCAGAGGGGAGGCTTCCACTTCGCTACTGGCGTGATTACATTTCCAGTAATTTCCTCTTTAAGTGACATCCCGTGACACATTTCATGCCATTATCTTGAGGTGCCGGTGTGCACGTCTCATTTAAAAAAATGAGCAAAGTCAACTGACAGACAAATTGTTGTCGCAGTTGTCTTATTATGTCACAGTTATTAGTTTCCTACCAGACATGCCGTTGGAGGCCTGTCTAGCCATACGTCAGATGTTACTTTGACTTCACGCTGTACAACATTGTTCGGGCCCCTGCGTGCGTCTTTACAGTGAAGGGTCCTCAGATTTTGATTGTGTATTTACAGATCCACGGTTTTGCCTGACAACTTTTTTTATCAAAGTTACGTGGCACTAGGATCTAGCAGTTTTGTTATGTGTATTTCTTTTTTTTTTACAAAAACATCGGAATAAATTAAAGTTAATGTCACTGAAGTACCTCATTTCAAAATGTCGAACATTTTCACAACTGTCAACAAGTCTGTGTCGAGCATCTTTTATTTTTCCACGGATGCCAACATTTGGCATCATTACAGTGACTTCTTAGAATAAATATGGTTACTAAAGTAGGGAAGTGTAAAGTTTTGAGAAGCTGTGAATAAATGATCTTAAAACTTACACACGTACTACTGTGTCTTAACATTGATGCAAAATGAATTGTGATCGTCCATATTGCGTCTTTTTTTGTGCTTCCCAGTGTAAAGCTTAAATTACTGTATGACACAAGCTTAATTTATGTTCCTTGCCGACGATAACTGAATTTCAAGCTAACAACGTGGTGCATTGTTACCTTGAAAATCGGTTCTTGTCGACAAGCTACGCCGTCTTACTACGTACGGAGTAATTAGGCTTAATGCAGCTGTAAGCCCTGATGACCATGTCACCAATTGGAAAAGTGAAAATGAACCAAGTTCCTCTTTCAACCTAATCTGAGTTCCCAGAAGCTCTCGCATAAAAACGTCCCTATTTTAGGCATGTCACTATAGGGGAACATTTTCAAAATGAGCGAAAATAGCCTATGTACGTCATTGTAGAGTCTACTCAGTCAAGCTCACGACACGTCGCAACACGTCATGAGCTTGTAGACTCTACAACGACGCTCTACAATGTAGACTAGAGCGTCATTTTCGCTACGTTTAAGTGCCACTGTCATACGACAAAGTATAAAGCCGTAAGTGGTTAATGCAATGATTGGTGGTGCTGTAGGTGGAGCAGATGGACCTGGAGGTGCGTGAGATCCCCATCCAGAGCAGAGCCATGTACAGCACCCGACTGAAGAGCTACAAGCAGGAGCTGGAGAAACTGGAGAAGGACTTTGTAAGTACTCAGGCATTTCCACACGTCTGTGAAGAGACATACACATACTCACAGTGATGGCCAGTAGCACCATTTATACTAGGGAGGGCAATCCAACTATGAATTCCACAAATCTCTGTCAGTGAGTGAGTGTATCTGGAGAACCGCCAACCGATCGCCTTCATACTGATGTGTGCACCGTTGACGCCACAGGCTACAGCGGAGTGCACTGCCGAGTGTGAAGTCGGTCTGATCACTCATCATGCGGCACAATTGCATGTAAAGTCAATGCAAAGGTGCCCGTCGCCTACACAAAATGCACGTGCGCACACACACACACACTCACACGCACAAATAAAGTCAATGCACTGGGGCTGGGATCTGGGGGGGACAAACTGTTGCATTATGGAGTAGGGGGCTGGGGGTGGTGGGGAGAGGAGATGTGTGAATGTAAGCACAGGTGTACTGCGGTCGACGCAAGGAAGTGCCATGTCCACTGTGAAGTCAATTGAATGAGTGGTTCCCCAGAAGCCGCCCGCTCAGACCCAGCACGCAGGTCCGGGTATACACTAGTATAACAAACTCTCTCATATACAGTACTGTAGATGGTTTATGGTTCCTGAACCAGTACCCAGTCTCTACTAGCTCTGAATCTGGGTGTTACTTTGAGGTCAAGCCATCTCATTGGCTAAACACCCTCTCAGGTCCTTAGCCTGAACTCAAATCCATACCTAAACTTAACCATAATCCTATAAACCTAACCTAATCCCATAAACCATTAAACCTAATGCCTAAACAAAACCATTTGAACAATATACCTGAATTTAGGTCGCCCTCGCTCAACTGGCTGGTCATGCAATGCATCATGGGTATGATATACTGCCGCTTCTGGAGGAGCCACTATTTACCAACCTTAACAATATGAAAAAAATAGACATCAAGAGAAGGAGGAAAAAAGAGTCTGAAATAAAGACATGTAAAATATTGGTACATTATGCACATGGATGGCGATCATTTGTTTATCACAGCCTTATTTATTCACATAGACAATGTTATCGACTCTTTAATTGAATAACTAGATTAACATTACTGTCAACTGTCAACATTACGGGCTTGTTGGGATTTTCCAGTCGTGTAATGAGGGACTAATTGACTAAGTTAGCTTGTACAAAGCCTAATTTTCTCAGCACGTTTCTCTGTCATGGCTGTCAGGTTATTGTTGGTTGGCCTTCAATTGCGTACCTCCTGTACAGTACAGTACATACTTACGGCTCTTTGCAGTCTCCAACACGTGTCCCTGTTTACAGAAATTGTCTTCCAGTCTGGCTGCTTACTTTCACAAGCTTACTCCGAACACTTGCCTGCCCCCACCGTCTCGCACACACACACACACACACACGCGCACACGCACACGCACGCGCACACGCACACGCACACGCACACGCACACGCATGCACACGAGCACGCACACACACTATCAGACCTAAACTGAAGGTCAGTGGTACGTCTGCTTCAGTTAATTCAGAGTCTTGTGTTTTGAAGTTGTGAGTGGTGCCCGTCGAGAGCAGGCCTGTGTGTGTGTTTATGTGTTGACTGTACAGATATCTGACCTTGTTTAGTAATTCATAAATCACCATGTCTGGACTTGATCTACAACCTCTATCAAACCTTAATGAGGAAGCCCGGTCTTATGGGCTTTATGTCACTTGCTTTGTAGTCCAAATTGTTGCCTCACAGAATTTGCTCAAGGTTTTTGAAATGAATAATCGATACCTGCTCACACTTCCTGAGACACACATTTTCCAAATGCTACTTTTTTGATTTGTTTGGGGGTTTTCTTTTCTTCCAATTTGACCTTATTATTTGCAAACGTATTCTTTTTTTTATACACATCCTTGTCTTACATTGAAAATATCATTATTCATACATTTCATATTTTCTGTTGTATAATATGATTACTTTGCGCATAATGGCACCCCATCCCCTTAGTAGTATTGCCCCTTTTAAAGCCAAGCTAAATTGGAATAACTAAGCAGAAACACTTATTTAGAATCTTTTTGAATCTGTCTTTGGATATTTATGGTATTTCTGTTTGGATTAGTACATTAGTAGTACATTAATAAAATTGTCATGGCTGAGATCAAGTACAACCCTGCAACACATCTGCAGCAACCTTTTTATGTTGCAAAGTGGTCCATCACTGCCATAGCTCATCCTCCAACCTGGCAGCAATAGCCCCAGTTTGCTAACAGGAACACCTGTTAGCCACCTAAGCCCTATGTGCTTTGAAAATAGCCGATCTACAAAACTCACAATGCATTGCATTAGAAATATTTGGAAATCGTCGCTGTCACCTTGTGAGTAAAACAAATAATTTTTTATTATTATTTAAAAAAACGATTTAAAATGGTGAAAATAGCCGATCTACAAGCTCACAACGCCTCACATCGCATAGCTTGTGGATCGGCTATTTCCACTACTTTAGTGCGACACTCTTGTATGATGAAGTAGGGCTTTACTTAAAGGTAGGGTAAGTGATTTACTTTGGTTAAAATAAGTGTTACATAGCGCTCTATATTCTGATAGTACTCATTGCTATAGAGTGTTTGTTCTCTCTCAGTAAAAGGAGTCTCCCATGTGTCTCCAGCTCTTTATTAAACAGAAAATGCGTTTTCAGTGCTCTCTCCTGATTGGCTTACATTTTGTCACCTACCTGAAAATGTACTATATTCTGTTTACTAAAGAGCTGGAGAGACCCCTGTGACCGAACAAACGCTCTGTAGCAATGACTACTATCAGAATATAGTACTTTAACCTTTTTAACAAACCCCCCCCCCCCCCCCCAAAAAAAATATCACTTACCCTACCTTTAACGAAAAACATAAAATATATGAAATATGGATATACAGTAAGAGGTTTCTGCCCGACAGCAATACTATTTTCCCCTATAATGACCTACCCAATATAGATTAAAAGTGGTTCATCACAATTGTATCGACTGTACGAATAATGTTTTATTTTATCGTATCCAGATGAGAATAAAGTCAGGGACTATTTTAGGATTGGGGATGAATCCAAACCCTGCATTCACAAAAAAATGTGGCACAAACAAGTAAACAGCCATTGAAAATCTTGCTCTGACGGCAAAATCGGTGGCCAGTGATCTGCCGGTACGCTGCGGAGCTGTGTGAACTCAGATCACACAGGGGATCTATGCACCGAGAGGGCTCGCTTTCCTCACCATGGGCATTTAATTGGGCCCACGTTTAATCTCTTCGCTTCCCCCCCCCCCCATCCTTGCCGTGGTTAATTATCAAGCAATTAACACCTGCTGTGCCGGATATTGGTGCTAATTTGCATCGCTTGCATTTCTTTATAGCTTGCGTTAAAGGAGTAGTTCACCCAAAAAATTACTTATTTTCTATCAATTACACACCTCATGAAGCCTTGAATTCTTGGATATTTTTTTGTTTTTGTCACATTGCCTAAGCCAATAATTTGATGACCGGCGGAGACTCCGGTAGGAGACTCACTTGACCTGCATTTGAAAAATTCTCCATGAATTCAATGCTTCAATGGGGTGTGTAATTGATAGAATTTTTTTGTTTTTGTTGGGTGAACTACTCCTTTTAAGGGCGAGGTTGAAGCGAAGTGTGAGCGAACCTTGTCATGACAGCATACATTCAGTACAGGCTGTATATGTTTTTCATAATCATATAATTTTTTTGATACTGTATATTCATGGGGTCAGCTGTACAACTGCTCCACTGGATAAAGCTTTGTTGACACGCTGTACCACCTCACCAGCCAATGAGAGATGCTTGTCATCGCTCACATTGGTTTCCATCACTGATTGTTCAGTTCAGAGTCCTCTAAAGCAGAAGTCTTCAACAGGGGGTCTGGGACCCCTAGGGGATCCTCAGAGTTAATACACGGGGGCCGCTAAATCTTTGAAAATAGCAGATCTACAATCTGTGAGAGTTGGTGTAGAGGGAAAAAGAGCAGACCTAACGGTCAAGTTGACTAAATATTGAGGGTTTTAAGTGGTTTAAATGTCTGAAAATACACATAAACATGAATTCAACAAACAAATAGAAAAGATAATGTGTAAACAAACAAAAACATGAATTTCCACAACGCTGATGATAGTGCTGTCAAACAAATCTATGATGCTATCTGTGAAATGTATGAAAAAGTTTAATCTGCAACACAATTTTATACAATATGTATTGGGGGTCCCTGCTTCATCTCTCTCTCTCTCAGCTAAGGGGTCCTTGGCCTGAAAAACGACGAAGACCCCTGCTCTAAAGCTTATGAACAACACAAGAGATGAATGTACCAAGCTGTTCTTTTGAAGAACCTTTAACTATGATTCTATATAATTCCTTGGGGTTACAGGCTGTACAAAATAGAACATCGGTTAGAGTTGCCCAGAGCAACATTTTCAGCAAACAAATGGTGGACAAATGAAGAAGAAACCCCCCCCCCCCCAAAAAAAACATTAGCTTTATTGTTGCGCAGTTACAGTACTGTACAATGTTGCTCTATTATTCGTTTGATAGAATCATTTCCACATTTCAGTGCTCGGGTCAAAGTTATATAGCATCACTGACACTAACCATCACGATCCCCCCCGAATTATCCCTCGGTAAATGCGATGCAAGTGTTCCCAAAGCTCACCAATTCAAGTCTCGCCCCCTCTCTCAGATGTGCCAAATGCTTCAGCCGAAGCCCAGCCCGTATAACTTTCCTCCGGGCCCGGAGAGCGCACACACAGCATCGGGCTCTGAAGGCCTCTATACCAGGAGGTTAGGGGGGTGGGCGGGGGGGAAAGGCCATCTCCGCTCTTTTTCATGTTAAAAACCCTGGTCTTTGTTGTGCTTTCCCTGGAAATCAAGGCCCTGTCAACCCCATTTCCCCCACTCCACCCCCTACCACCAGCCTCTTGGGGGGTGGGGGTGCCCCCCCCCAATCGCCAATCCCCCCCTGCCCCAACCTGCTCTCTCATCCTCTTGCTCACCCACGGGTTTGAAGTCTCCCTGCCACCAGTGTGCCAGATTGAGACCCCGTTTTTGCCCGTCCCCTCCCTCTCCAGAAGGGGGGCTCTGCAGTCAACATTGTTAACCTTGCCATTTTATCCAGGGCAATGTGTCAAAAATAACAAACAGTTATTTAGAGATAAGTTATACGGACTTCCAAAAAGTGTGTGTGTTTGTGTATGTGCATCTCTTTCTCTACCCACACATACTGTATGTATAATATGCCATATGGCTACTGGTTGACAGCTTAATTTTGTCATTTTTATAATAGAGGGGACAGGAGGTCTTAAAGGTACAGGACCTCCACAGCGGGACATTACATCCGCGAAAGGGTTTGCCAGCTTCAACTGAAAATCCTAAACTGTGTGTGTGTGTGTGTGTGGGGGGGGGGGGGGCATAGAGATAACCTCGGTTTGATGGCGGCGTTGTGTTTAAGTTGCGGGGGGAGGCGGAATGGTATTCCTTTTAGCGATGACTTTGATCAGGCTAGCAGAGAGGCCTTAATGGAGGCTTAATTTAATGAAATCTATTGGGTAAACAGACCCTCTCCATCTTCAAAGGGCCAAGTTTTGGTCTGCCCCCCCGCCCCCACACACACACATCACTCTGTGCATGTCTCATGCACGCCAATATGCTGAGTATCACTTTATCTCTGGGATTGTTCAAATGGAGGGTTCATTTTATACTTTCGGGTTGATGCTCAGATTGAACCTGGCTGTGTAGGCTCTTCAGAGCATGTTTATTTGAATGGTCACTCAGTCGATTGTGTTCCGGCTTGGGACTAATGTAGTATTACTTTAAAGTTCCTATTTATTGGTGTCACCTAATGAAAACTTTTAACCCATTCAAACCGGGAACGCATCTGTGTAACCACTTAAACCATTATTTTATACTTTAAATATATGCTATTTAAAAATAGCATACAAGCTCATAGCGCGGCACTGAGTGCCGCACTATGATCTTGTAGATCTGCTATTTTTGAAAAATCGTGAAAATGTGTGCAAATCTTTGTGTATATATATATTTTTAAAGCGAACATTTGTAACTCAAATCTTTGCCTCTGGGGGGTCCCTGGAACAACATATTTTGAGATGGGGGTCTGCGGCCAAATATATATAATCTTGGGGGTCCTTGACATGAAAAAGATTGAAAACCACTGACATAGAAACATAGGTTTTTTCAGAAAACTGTTAGGATTTAGAAGACATTTTTAAAATCGGCTTCAGGTCTTAATGGGTTAAAGAAAGAATACCGTGGCATTTTGTTTTAGCTACTTTGAGTCCTTTTTTCACCACTGGTATTATGACATGTCCACCCTACACATGAACCCTAGGGTTCATGTGGTCTTCTTGATGACACCTCTCAGTATTAGGTCCATCTACAGGATGTTTTGAACATGAAAGCCTAGACTTATTTGTCTTTTGCAAATGTATCTTCTAGTCTAATTCCCTTCCAGTAGATTTGTTGGTTCATGAAGTAGAACAAATTACATTTTGGATGGAATGAAGTTCAAAGATAGCATAGTTACTGTATTTTTTCTACAATTCGTTCAACTGAGTTCCATTGCAGTGTCAAAATGATAAGTTGATGCTCAACGTTCAGCACTCTGATACATCATAAGGAACTTCCTACTATAGACGTACTGTACCTTTGGACACACATCTGAACTGTATCTCTATTTTTAATTGGTCTTACTGCAGTTGCAACAGTAGAAATCAATCTTAAATAAACCATGTTCTGCAGTTGCAACAGTAGAAATCAATCTTAAATAAACCATGTTATGCACAGAACAAATCTACTGTGCATTATTTACTTGATTTTCTGCAGATTTCAATTATTAGTCAACAAATGGTTTTGAATTCAATTCACATGTTGCTGTTGCTTCTAAATATCACCCTCCAAAGAGCCGTCCTTCCTCTTTTCTGCAGCAGATGGCGACGTTGCTCCAGGTATTCAGGCCTAGTCAGCTTACTTATTGCACAATGTATGACAAAGGCAATATGGTGCCCATTTACCAATTAGAGTGCTTTCTTTCAGTTGTATGGGTGAATTTGCTATGATAAGTCTCTCTACCTATTGCTATACCTGACCTCAACCTGTGTGCTTTGGGATGGAGCTCACGAACAATTAATTGACAAAGAACTGGTGTCGTGAAGAAGGCTCGCATGGAATTGTATGCCCCCATATTTGCCTTTATTTCTTCTTCAGCTTCTCCGCTGCTGTTTATACCACTGAGGTGTGATGCTAAACACAAATAAAAAGGGAAGAAAAGGTTGTGAATATAAAAGGCGGCATTTCTTCTCAAAGTGGCATTGCAAACGTGTGTCTGTGTGGTAGTTACCAGTTCCTATGCCCTCTCCCAACCCAATCATTCAGGTTATTTCTAATTCAACTTGTTAAGTGGTGCATTGGTTTTTGCATGTTTAAGGCCTCGGTCGTTTTCACAGACACACACAGCTTCCGAGTTCAAATGTTAGATGTTTATTCATCAAGGATCCTTGACTCTGTTAAACACCTAATTAATGTTTATTCAATATCAAGCCTAAACGACTTCCATTGCTGGTGAGAATGGCTCACACATTCTTCTGTCTGTAAGTGCAAATTGGTGCCAGCGGTGGTCAAGGCAGTCCCGTTGATGGCGTGACGGTCGCCGCACGAACGTCTTATTTGAATTCGGACACATTCATTTCCCTCGTTTTGAATGAATAAGGACGGCTTTTGTAGATCCGCGTGACAAACGGTTGTTGACTATTTCGTCAGGGACCATGATGATCTCGTTGAATCTTGGAGCATTCTTGAAATGCATATCATTATCCATATTTGTCCTCTGATATTAAATTACTAGGCCAACCGTCATAGGAAACGGTCACCTCCGTAACCCTCAAGTATTTCGTCCTCCTATTCAAATAAGTCTATTAAGAGCATTGTTGGGGATTGCAGTCACGGTCAAGTAGCATCTCTGGCCTGCTTTTTACTTGATAAAACCTTTAGACTGAAAGCCTTCCCCAATGTCTACCCAGAGAGATAATTAATGCATTTCCAAAGCGTTTTATACAGAGTCAACCAGCCTTGAAATATTGAACAGTTTATTCACCAGATAGGGCTGAGGTGAATGGAATGCAAAAACCTTTCGGCACCGATCTCATAGTTGTTGTTTTTTTTCCCCACCCGTTTTGACTCAGTTTCACTGTCTCGTAAGTGGTCATCAACGACCTTCAAGAAATAATGAATGAAAACATTTTGTTAGGGCAAGTATTGAGTGCCATACTTATCCCATGAGCATATTGGTCCTCAGCTCGCAACGGAGACGGAAGCGCTTCTAATTCAAATGTGGAAATGTAGATGACTTCACGTTTCAATTAAATCCGTCGAGTTCTTGCACTTTGTAAGGCGCTCTGCATAAGAGCGTCTGCTAAATGCCTACATTGTAATTGTAAATTGAGTAACCCATCTAAACAGCTCAGTTCAGATGAGGCGATCTGCAGCAACTTAAGATTTCTCTCTCTCTCTCTTTTTTCTTGTTGGTTTAGTAGTGTTTTAACGGGATGAATTGACTTGGATTGGAGTTGAGGCATGACACTTGACTTTGCTGCACATAGCCCTGGCTGCATCGTTTGGTACGCGTAAAGAATCCTGTCAATGTGAAGTTAGCCATCAGCAACAGCATCCTTTTTTCTGGTTCCAAACCCAGGAGCTATTGGTTTGACTCTGAATCGTGAGGGTCATGCACATTCGGTTCATCACCATCAATGAATTAACATTTTTCCTGGCTTCTTGAGATCCTACGGTACCTAGAATATAAAGACTTGTTGTATTTTTCCCCCCATTGTGAATGCTCTGGTTGAGGTCAGAGTGCACTGTGTGTTTATAGGTTTTATCTAAAGCAATGTATGATGGTGAACTGATGAACAAAAGAAAGCATGATAATGTCTTCTTATACGTTTGGAGAAGAATGAAGTCTATACAGTTGTTTGTGTTGTGTTTCTTGCCCTGGGCTGCTGTAATTATATCTTATTTTGTAAAGTACTTCATAATTATTATAATCATAATAATTCATGCAAATAAAGTTAATTATTATAAATAATTAAAATACATCTATTTCAGATTCAATAGCAAGTAGTGTTCATGGACGAGTCATGGTCATGAGGACGATCCAGCTGCTGCAATTAGTGATGAACTCATCTAGATACAGTAGGCTCAAGGCTGAGCTAGCAGCCTCAGTAGTCCATAAATGTCTGCAAAGTGGCTTGGCAGAAAGTTTATTCTTTTATAGACTCATCATCCTAAATAACCTTATTTTAAGAGGCAAATGCCGATCATTATTTTCAGATTTATGTTTGAATGGGGGGGAGTGGGTGTAATAATACTCCAGTGCAACTTCTGTGTAGAACTACTTGTAGGGGATCTAGATGTGTGTCATTGTAATCCCATCTTCGGGGTTGCTAATGGCTTGACCCCACATCCTCAATTGCGGTGACTCTTACATGCAGACAGCATGACGGGCGAACATTAGTTGGATGTTAGACACTTTAAATCGCCTTAGATTGGCTCAACTCTTCTTGTTCTTGCTAAATACTGTTGTGCTGGCAGACCATTGAGGAGTAAATGCAGATTACTTCCGTTTTATGGCATGTCGCTTAACAAACCATCAATGGCGCCAAAGTCTAATCACGCGCGACCGACTATAAAGACCCCTTGGATTGATGGGGATTTTTTTTTTCTCCAAGTGCAGATTTAAGATGTAAACAAATCAATCTTTTCCCGCTGCTTATGAATTCGGCCTTTCATTCGAAAGCTTGTTGTGTGCAGCAACTTTTCCCTGGGCTCTTTATGGATTTGGGGGGCGTTTATGGCTTGTCGTTGTCCTTTTGCATTGACATGAAGGCAGGAGTCGTTAGCGATTGAGCCTCTTGTGTGTTGGTGAAGCCATCCTTTCCCATGGATGGTGGCGTGACTGCAGCGTTGGCCAAGGCTTGGGTGAAGGACTGTGCTACGAGAAGGACATGGGTCTCCTTCCTAATTGGTGGTGAGGCTCATTATTCACAATGTCACACGTACAGCAGCATGATTATGTGGAATATGTTTACGTCAAACACCAGAATAGTGATGGATTCTGGTGGTTGTGTACTATTTGGGGTACATTTCCTGGTATGAAATCAGCTCCAGTTGTCCCTAGAACTGCACATTTTTTATTCACTTACATCATTGTTCAAGTCAAAACCTTACTCCTATTGAGGAGTTTGTCTCTCTGTTGTCTGGCAGTCACGTGCAGCATGACAATAGACCACTGGTTCTCAACCAGTGGTCCGGGGACCACCAGTGGTCCTTGAGGGGGTTCCAGGTGGTCCCCATGCTAAATGAGTTGGTAACCAAATGGACCCTTATTGGGTAGATCGTTAACTCTTGAGAGCGTAAAATGAAACCCATTTGGTTTCATTTTGCGCTATCAAGAGTTAAATTATTGTTAAACATCAGCATTACTTAATCAGTTAATGAAATAATTGTTATTTTGATCAATGTTTGCCTGTTGTCTCTCCTATGGCACCAACAAAATCGTATCTAATCTTAAAATATTCTATTTTTTTAGTGGGTTAGTTGGTCTGAGAGTCTAAATCTCATCAAACGGTGGTCCGTGGCTCAAATGCCGAATAAATAATGGACCTTGATATGAAAAGGGTTGAAAACCACTCCAATAGACAATACCTTGATCAGCAATGTACTGTAACACAGTACATTGAGTGGTTTGACTTGAATGACAATGGTAGTATCTGTGTTCCAACGCATTGCTATCAACCTGATATGACGACAGCCGGCAGGAACATGGATTAAATCCTCAAAAATAAAACGCCACATAACGGAAGACACCACCATGGAGAGGTGTCTTTATTTTGACTGTTTCCTGTATATGTACCGGATATTAAAGTGGAGTGAGCGTTTATGTCTTCTAAATAAATCGGTGTATTCTTATTTTGTATTGTTTTGTAGTCATAACTTGGGGAGGTGCATTGCCAAGACGAGTACCCTGGATGAAACGGAAGTCATTTTTCAGGTCACTCGCCTCGCTGTCAGCCATCGTGAGTTTACGCGGTCATCGACGACAGACGTTCTGCACCCATCGCCAGTCAGTCAGCGCTCTGAAAACACGGAAGCTGTTATTCGTAAACAGCACCCCGCCCCTTCCGCCTCCTACTACTTTATGTTAACACCTGTCTGTGTGTGTGTGTGTGTGGCTCGGGCTGATGCGCATATAATGCCCGCAAGCGCAAGTTCTGTTTGTCAGTGTGCAAATTCGGCCCTTATCCTTGCGCGCGATCATTTCCTCTCTCGCTTATCTAAACCCCCCTCCCACACACACACACACACATACACACACACACACACACACACTACACCACCATCACCACCACCACCACCAACCAAAGTCAATGCACTACCCCACACACACACACACACACACACACACACACACACACCCCAACACTGTGACAGCGATCAGTATAGCTTTCAGACGCTTGTCTGGCTGCCTCTGCCATGAAGTGAAGGCCCTCCCAGGTCCCCCTCTTCTGTCCTCGGGGGCTCCGTGTGATTGAGTGACTGGAGTGAGCGGGGGCCAAAAGATAATAAGGGAGAGGAAATATAAAGACATGGGGGCCGATGATATGATAACTCCCCCCATCCCTCCCCTCCTCTCTACACCTCCCTCCACCCCCCCCCCCTTCACTTTCTGTTCTTCTCTCTGTCCTATACCCCCGTTTTTTTTTCTTTTCTCCTTTCTTTCTTTTTTTCCTTCTTCCTGACGAGCACCGAGGCTGTCCCACACGCCGGTGTAAACCAGAAGTGACATGTGACACCCAGTCCCCAGTGATGTGCTGACAAGCGGGTACTAGAATAGGTGACACTGTGTATTTCCTTTTTTTTTTTGCCTTTTTTTTTGCCAGACTGGCTTAAGTATTTGGTGTGTGTGTGTGTGTGTGTAAGGGGAGGGGGGGTGTCGGATTCATGAAGTATTTATGAAATATATTATGAATCATCTTGGTAGTAAGCCTGTGTTTTTACCTCTTGTTTTTTTTCTGAGGGAGGGTAACAAATGAGCCTTAGAAAGCGGGGGAAAAGAGCGATGGAGAGGAGAGAGAGAGAGAAGCAAATATTGAGGAAGAAGAACTCCTGACACTCTGTGTCTCTCTCTCTCGTCCCCCTGTTAACCCATTCAATCCGGGAACGCATCTGTGTCATTCTAGATTTGAGCTATAACCATTATTTTTACACTTTGGCTATTCAAAAAATAGCAGATCTACAAGCTTGCGCTATGAGCTTGTAGATCTGCTATTTTTGAAAATATCTCTGAATATACATATTTTTTTGAAACATTTTTAACTCTAATTTGTGCTTCTGGGGGGGTCCCTGGAACAACATATTTTGATGGGGCATTCAGCGGCCAAAAACATAATTTTGGGGGTCCTTGACAAGAAAACGTTTTCAGAAAAATGAAGACATTTATTGAGACATTTGACAGTTACAAATGTTCGCTTTAAAAATATATATATTCAAAGATTTGCAAAAAAAAATTCACAATTTAAAAAAAATAGCTGATATACAAGCTCGGTGCTGCGCTAAGCGCTTGTATATCTGCTATTTTTTTTAATAGCCAAAGAAATCCGAAAACGACAACAAACAGATGCGTTCCCGGTCTCAACGGGTTAAAGGCAATGTGTTTACCCAGGGATGAAATCCTTGAGAAGGCAACAAAGTCACCCCACCACCACCACCCCACCACCACTACCAAGTGCCACCGCCGCCACCCGCCCGCCACCCGCCCGCCACCCCATCAAACCGCATTTCCTCCTCTCATCCCTAAGTGCTTCTAATGAGGGAGCGTGGCGGAGAGAGAAAGCGCGCGGCGGCACTTTTGGTCTCGGTGACCAATGATTTTTTTGCCTTTTTCTCCGGCGTGTGTTTTTTGAAGCCTGCGGTGGAATCTCTGACTGTGGCCTTGATCAGAATTGCACTGCGTAGAGGATGAATTAAGGACTTGTTCATTTATCCCAGAGGTTGGGCGCCATTATAGCGTCCCGCAGTGAGACTAAACACTTTTGCTTTTGTTTCTCTTCCGCCTGCTGCCACGCTTGCACTGCGTTTGTTCTGGTGTTGTCAAAGTTTTCTGTGGTCTTACATGCCTTTGTAGGTTTTTTACTCTTTTATATAATCTGCCCTTTAGATGCCTCTGTCTAACAGCACTGAAAAATTCTCAATAGACAATTTCTTCCATTTCATATTGTATTTTACAGTATGTAAATGTTTACTATTTGAAAATTCTTGTGACTCAACAATAGGTCAATTTTAAAATGCCAATATATGATATCAAATTACCAAATCATTCTGTTT
>NC_137617.1:13928872-13933872 GCF_963280865.1 Gymnoscopelus braueri | reverse complement strand
ACGCACACGAAAAAGGAAAACGGAGCACTTACTTAATTGAACCACCTCCCTCAATTTGTTTGTGTTAAAAGACGGGATAAAGTGCAAAACAAGAAGTGTGTGTGTGTGTGTGTGTGTGTGTGTGTGTGTGTGTGTGTGTGTGTGTGTGTGTGTGTGTGTGTGTGTGTGTGTGTGTGTGTGTGTGTGTGTGCGTGTGCGTTTAAGTGGATGTGTATACAGTTCTGTCCCTTGTGTTGACAGGGTGTGTGTGTTAACCCCCTGCCAGGCAGAGATGCATTATTGAAGACGCTGTTGTGATACTTGTGCCTGCTTAAAGGTCTCGGCTTCCTTTTAACGCCATGCAACACCAGGCCACCTCTTCACCCCTCTTTCCTGGGAGGAGGGTGGGGGGTTCCACGGGCATCAGGCCGTGCGTCAGCTGAGAGAATATGACTTCGGTGTGGTGATGTAGACAACCTTTGTAGAGTTGTGTGTGTGTCTGTGTGTGTGTGGATAGTTCCATTCCATTGTCACAATTTATTGCGATATCCATGCAGATTTTAAATGTTTAATAGTGTTTTATTGTTTTGAAAAGTAATTTGATTCATTGGTGAAAATGTAGAGGTGTAACGATTTCTACTATATCGATATGCAAACAGCAAAATATCGTATCGTTTGACTTTGTATCGTATCGAATTGTTTTGCAATGCAAATAATCGTATCGAATCGTTTTGCAATTGACATAATCGATTATAGATACAAGTACTTGTGGGCTGTATTTAGCAATTTTAAGAAGAAAAAAGAGAAAGAGGGGTCGATAAATATGTGTATTCTCTGTGTTCATGTCTGTCCATATGTGTTAAAATACAATGTTCATATATTTGCCAGAGAATCACTGCGTTTGATTATTTATATCCATAATAATTATTTTTTCCTTTAAAAACCTGCACTATCCACACTTTCACACAGATTAAAATGTTTTGCTAAATAGTTACTGTATCGATTTTAAATCATTGAATCGTATCGAATCGTATATCGCAATGAATGAACCTATATCTTCCGCAATGAATGAACCTATATCGTCCATGTATCGTATCGTCAACCATGTATCGTGATACGTATCGTATCGCTGTAATTTATTGTTACACCCCTATAAAAATGACTACCGTAATTTCCGGACTATAAGGCGCACCTGAATATATGGAAAATCCAAAATATGTACATATACAAGCCGCACTGGACTATAAGCCGCAGGTGTAAAATCCATAGATTTAGAAGGTCCCCTACTGGCCGTTAGCTGTAACAATCCATAGATTAGCCGCACCATTGTATAGGCCGCAGGGTTCAAAGCATGGGAAAAAAGTAGCGGCTTATAGTCCGGAAATTACGGTAGTCTTTATTTGGTATGCACAGTATCTTCTGACGGGTCTGGTATTGTGTGGTCGGATTTATACTTTGTTCCTTGCCGGTGTCGCACGTGGGAAATAACCGATCTACAGGCTCACAATGCGTCGCAGGGTGGCGCGTTGTGAGCTTGTAGATTTGGCTACTTGTGTTTAAGTATGATTCAGGCGAAACCGGTCCACATCCTACCAACACCTCTGTTCCAGCGGCGCGCGGAGCCGATTAGCAGCCAAATGAAAGGTTAAACACCAGTTTGAGGCCAACAAGGGGAGCCGGACAAAAGTGTCATTAAGTCCAAAACTTGGAAGCGGCCCGCCCCGCTCTCCCACTGGTGAGAAAAGGCCCGCAATGAAACGCACTATTGGAAGTTGAATATGGTTAATTACTGTTCACGTGACGCCACAAGCCGCGCACGCCGGGCGAGTATAGGGAAAGAGAAAGTGTGTGTGTGGAGGAACTTCAGGACCCCTCATTACACCCTGCCCCCGGGTATTTTTACGCCTTTTATTTCCCGTCTAATGAACTGTTTACATTTTCAGCTTTCCAGGAAACCACAATTATTTGCGCCTGTCCTTGTGTCGCTCAATGCAAGTGGGCAAAAGGGAAAAAAAGAAAGCGATGGGGGTGGAGGGCATAGGAAACATATTTATAATGAAGATCAGTTTATTTGGTTTTAATTATTCTAATGGTTTGTTTTTTTAACCCATTAAGGCCTGAGGTTCTGATTCTACAAAATGCCTTCTAAATCCTAAGTTTCTATGTCAGTGGTTTTCAAACGTTTTCATGTCAAGGACCCCAAAATGTATATGTATTTGGCCGCCGACCCCGATCTCAAAATATTTTGTTCCAGGGACCCCCAGAAGCAAATATTTGAGTTAAAAATGTTCGCTTTAAAAATATATATATTCAAAGATTTGCACAAATGTTCTAAATTTTACAAAAATAGCAGATCTACAAGCTCATAGCATGAGCTTGTATATCTGCTATATATATCTGCTATATAAAATAATGTTTTTTTTAGCTCAAATCTAAAAATGACACAGATGCGTCCCAGGTCTCAATGGTTTAACAGAGGCAACTTTTTTTCCTCTCCTACATTAGCAAATGGTGATTGTTACATGTTGAAAACAATCATGCACAGTGCGTTGCAATTACTGATAAATGTCCCTATTCTGCAAAACAGATGTTTAGATTTCCTTCATTTTTTGTCTTTTGCCCCCTGGAATTGTATGGAGTGCTGTTCTAAGAAATATCTAAGACATTTGTTTACACATTAGATACCCATATGTGCCCATATAAACTAGCCAGAAGAAAGAAGAAGAGACTCGTATATTTTGTAATAATTATATAAATATAATTTGCTGCTCAGAGAATATTGCCCGCCCCATTAGCATATCTAATACGAATCGGTATGCATGCATATGTAATTACATTTTGATGGGCTGAAGATGAGCCTCCTTTATTTCTTTTTCTTTTTTTTTCCATCTGAGGCGGTCCGTGTCAACTGAAGTAAAACGTGTGTTTTTTGACAGGACCCCCAGCACCTCCATCCCAACATTTGACGCAACGTGGAGAGTTTTAAAGGCGGGCCGCTTTGCATAAAGTTAAGACGGATCTTTGTGCTTTTTTTTGCTTCCGGGTATAGAAGCAAATTATCACCCGCGATTAAAAAAACAAAACAAGTGACAAATGACAGACCTTTCAAAGGGATTTGTAATAAAAGACTCTCTCTTTCTTTTCTGAAGTAATAAGGAACCTTCTTAGTTTTTTTTTTTTTAGATTACAAAGCCAGATTGGCTGGTTTCATGTTGTGTTAGATGGCGTTAATCCCTGACTTCCATTTTCATGAGATCCTTGTCACTGTCTTACCTCTATCAAATCATTATTTTTTTTTAATTACGAGTTCATCTGCCAGGTATTACCGTGGAACAGGCCCTGCCCTAATAGCCCATATATCCTAACTCTCGTCACCTCCACCAAGCCAACGTCGTTGTCAGGAATCCAGGAAAAAAGAGACTGTGCCACTGCCACCGCACGAGGGAGTTTTTTTGCCTTTATGCATAACACGGCAACTCGTAATCAAAGTCTATCAATGGGTGAAGCCGTTCAATATCGTGCAGCTGCCTCTAGTCTCACATCAAATGCAGAGAAGGGGAATAATCACTCCTAGGAACTAGGATTCTGTTGTTTTGTCTGGAGGGGGGAATCCTAAAACCTCCAGCATCTATAGGTACTACTGGGGGAAGTAACGGAGCAAGCTACTCCTTTTGTTTCTGTGGCACTTCTCCCCCCTCGTTCTCTCTCTACTCTCTTTTGTTATTGGCAACCACGCTCATTGCAAAAAGCGCATTCATGCTGCTTGTGTTGTAACAAACAGCTATTTAGAAATACAAAAAAAAAAGAAATGAAGAGAAAAAGAACACCCTGCGTATGGTTTTGAAGGCGACGTTCAGCCTTTTGCACTCAAATCAGTGCTTCTCTCGGGCTCCATCGTCTCAATTACTGGTGGAAAAGCGTCTTTCCCCTAAGTTACACCGCAGCTCTTTAAGATGAAACTCCACTTAAATGGAATATGTGGGAGTTTTCCCGGCAACTGTGTGTGTGTGTGTGTGTGTGTGTGTGTGTGTGTGTGTGTGTGTGTGTGTGTGTGTGTGTGTGTGTGTGTGTGTGTGTGTGTGTGTGTGTGTGTGTGTGTGTGTGTGTGTGTGTGTGTGTGTGTGTGTGTGTGTGTGTGTGTGTGTGTGTGTGCGCGCGCGCGTGCGCCTTGCATATTGCATGTGGTGCTTGCAGATTGATGTTTGTTTTCTCCTCTGGCATTACACCAGCCTAAAGCCCTTTGTAGCACTTAATTGTTGTCTTTGCACTCAATTTACGTGACCGTTTACCCCGTCGTTTGTTGACTACACACTGTTTCCCAAACAGTGGGTCGGGACAAATTTTTGGGTCGAGGACCCATTTTTCTATAGGTCACGAGTAAATGTCCCTTTTAGTTTTTTGCTATTTCAAAAGATTTTTAGACATCTTTAATTTAAAACTACCTTTTACAGACATTTTCACAAAAATTCTAACATTTTTCAAAAGAATTTCTGAATTTTTAAGAAAGAATTATATATATATATATTTTTAAGAAATTGTAAAAATGGCAGATATACTGTACAAGCTCAGAACACGTCGCGTGATCGTGACATGTTGTGAGCTTGTGGAGCGGCTATTTTCACTATTAAATAGTACTTAAGTGGTACATTTCAAAGATATTTTCTTTGTAAATTTGGGTCTGGGGGAGCTGAAAAAGTTTGGGAACCAATGGACCAAGGTTCATGCCGTTTACTCTGATCTTGCACTTTATAAGTCACTTTGGATAAGATTGTCTGTTAACTGCCTAGATATTTAAGCACCTCTCTAATTTCTCAAAATCTACCACCAAATTACCATTAGTGGACCGGCAGTGCGTATTTTTAATTTAATTTGCTGGAATTTGATTTAGAGCTGGGATATATATATATATATATATTAGTATCAATATCGTGATATGAGACTAGTCTCATATCACGATATCATATCAATTGTGATTTTTGATATCGTAATATCATGATACGGCATAAGTGTCGTATTTTCCT
>NC_137617.1:13881372-13923872 GCF_963280865.1 Gymnoscopelus braueri | reverse complement strand
CATGTCTTAAAAAAAAATAATAAAATAATTATATTTATCGTTTTAATATTTTAATTATATCAGGCAGTATTACTAATATTACAAATGTGTTGCACTGCCTTATTCAACAATCATATCTAATGTACTGTATATCCAAGGGTCATAATACTCACCTTTTTCATTTCATAGACTAGTCAAAACAAATATTTAAAAAAACATTCAAGTGTAAGTATTTGTTTGTTTTGAAGGAGACAAGCACATACAGTAAATAAAGAATAAAGAATGTGGAATATTGCAGTTACACCTCGGCATCCTTTACTTTTACAAAATATAAACATACAAATGTTATTGACAAAAAAAGAACGCCGCACACAAAGACAAATAGAAAATAAAAGTGGCACAATCCTTGAAACCAAAAAAAAGAGAAAAGAATCCATCAATACTTGTGTAAGGTTAGTTAGACTCAGGATATTGGGTCAATCTTGTTTAATTTTCCCTGGCTTGCTCACTTTACCTTTACCTGATATTGCATTGTTTTCTAAATTGCAATTTAGAGAGGTCATAACATAAATCTTCATCTAGACAGCAGTATAAATGTGAAACCTGAAAGGACCCCAGACCTTAAATGTAATGCTCAAACTGTTGAAATTAGACAAATAGAAATATAGCATTTTTTTTGCCTACTGTGAAACAAAATATGGTAATAATGACTTTTAACACACTCACTGGCATGGAATGTGTTAATGTCAATGCTAGATATTTCCCCTTTTCCTCCCAGGTTGCCATATTTACTGTACCTCATTTTAAAAACTTGGGGAGATAATACGAGACTTGGTTCTCGCTGTGAGTGGAGTGCTCACAACTTCAGTTTCTTCTTTTTTTATTGAACGAGACAGTGGTGATAGGAGAGGGGGGAAAGGGATGGTGGGGGCCAGGGCAAGCTGGTCAATTTAATTCCTGACGATCTGAAAGAGGTCAGGATCATTTCATATAGCCCTGGCTGAGCAGATCATTACTAGTCACAAATCTGTTGGTTACATGGCAAGGATTTATAGCTAAGTAAATAGGGAGCCGTCATAAGTTCTGAAAATGGCGTGTTGGCCCCACGATAATGGCCAAAGGACGATTTAATAGAGTTCGGCATTTATTCGTTATCTGTATGCGGACAGAGACTGAATTGGCGCTATCGCTCGTTTTTTTTCTTCTTTTTTTATAATGCGGTAGGCTACCATTGCACATTTTTCCCCTCTCTGATTCCCCTCTGCATGCAACACACGCGCAAGTGCGGACACACTCACACACACACAACCACATACCACACACAAAGCAGCGAGTGCACACACACACACACACACATACACCCATTTTTTCACACACGAACACTCTACGGAATAGTTTCGATTTCAGTCACAGCAGAAGGCTTGGCCACGAGAGATTGTGCTGGTTTGAGCCGGCATGGACCAGATTTTACAGGCTACAAAGGAAAGCAGATTACCACTTGTATCGAATTCCGTATTGGATAAAAAAAAATAGTCTTTTGTTTGAAAAAAAGAGAAAAAAAAATTGCTGATTATCATAACATAAAAATTGCAGCAGTGCAATTTTGAATACGGGCCAGCATCACAAAAACACTGGGAAAAAAGGCACTCGTGCAGGAGTAATTATAAAACGTACAATATTCCGTGTTTACCGCTCTCGATATCTCTCTTGAGCAAAGCTAGCATCCCTGGCTATGCTTGAAAAGAACATATGCCAAGGCGAAATAAAGCTAAATGGGGAAAAATTGTAAACACTATGGCACAATTCCTCTCCCATAGTCTCGGCAAATCCTCTCTAGGAGGACTTGCAATCAGTCGGGCAGCACAAATGAGCTAGAACAAGGTTTGTTTGGTAGTCATTGAGTCGGACGGCGGGGATGAGGTTGGGGGGATCATTGGGATCTGCTGGGCTTGTTGAAGCCCCCAAATAAGCACATCTATAGTGTAGTTTTAAACTTTGCCCTGCTCCATAATGCATTCTTGGTGGGGAGTCGTGACCTTTTGGAAGAAAAGACAGTTTTTCTGTCTGCAGAGGGGATCTTGTTCTCACCAAAAACGGAAAGAAAAAGTTGCATGGGAGCTGTGCGTTTTGAACACATATTTTGATCCCGATACACAGTAAAATCCTCATTTTTTAATAGAGAGTTACAAATGGATAAATTATCACAAAGGGTTTGACTATGTAGTGGTTATGACATTATCAAGGCTGAGAACTCCTTAGAGAAACAGACACAGACATGCTAATGCACCTGCCTTCTGTTGTGAATACGGTGACAGTTCTTTCTTCCCTGTTTTGAAATGATCCATATTCGTCACCTATTCGCTCGTCTCTGCACTATTTAATTTAGAAAGCTAAATCTGAATTTTTAAAACGGGTTTAAAAGAGTGAATCCTGTGATTAGACAGCAGCAACACTGTAATTGGCTGAACACTTTTTTGTTTAAATGTATTATTGTGTGCTAAAATTCATGCTGTGCATTAACCCATTAAGACCTGGAACGCATCTGTATCATTTTAGAATTCTTCAGCTATTCAAAAATAGCAGATATACAAGCTTGTAGAGCAGCACCGAGTGCCGCTCTATGAGCTTGTAGATCTGCTATTTTTTTTAAATCGTGAAAAAATATTTTGGGATTTAGAAAACATTTTTAGAATTGCCTCAGGTCTTAATGGGTTAATCAGTGGTGCAATTAAATAGAGACGATTTATTTAGTGTAGTTTAGGTACTGTTTGCGAGAAGAATATAATTTGTCATTTTGTGCTGGTTGACGGATACTTCTTTGTGTTCCTCAATCTGTCACTCCCATGACTCCCGACCGTGTTACCAGCCTTATTTCTTCTTTCCCCTCTTTTACCTTTCTAGTCCACAACTGAGTTTGTAATTCATGAACCGGGCCAGTCTTTGCCACTTTTATTGGGGGATATGATGGCAAACGGTTTCAAAACCTCGCTAAAATTCCAAATGTCCGACACATCTGAATGAGATAAGAGAGTGGGAGTAATAGAGGCCTTGAGCGTACCTTCAGATCTGCTAACCTTTAATCTCAGCCAAGGAACAGAGATAAAAAAATATATATACAGCATATTCACCTGCAAAGGCAGACATTTAGACATTGTCCCCCAACACCCCTTCTCTGCCATGTGTTGTTCTCCCAAAATAAGACCCCCGCCCTGTTTCCTTTTCTCCATTCTGCATTCAAGAACGGCAGCCTTTTAATTGTGATTAGGCTTGATTAATTGTAAATGCAGTTATTGGCTCTTTTTTTTTGACTGACTCTTTATCAAAGATCCCCAAGTTCCCTGTGACAGAGAAAAGGAATTGCATTTCCTATTTATTTCACTTTTAAATCTATTATTCTCTTTGATCAAAAAATGAATAGCTAATGCTAAAGATTCATATTTCATGACCTTTTGGTTGTCCCAATAATAAGCTCCACTGTTATGTATTTATGTATATGTATACACAGGCTATAGCCTCACACGGCTCTCTCTCCCATACATAATCAACACAGCAGGCATCGGTATTGAGATACATAAGGTACATGAAATATTGACAGGATATCAGCATTTGATGCACGGGGGCAAAAGAGGACTGGGCTCAGCGTTTCTCCATCTCCAGTGAAGGCACACAATTGTTTCTCACCTTTATCCCATTAAGACCGGGAACGCATCTGTGTCACTTTAGATTTCTTTGGCTATTCAAAAATAGCAGATATACAAGCTCATAGCACGGCACCGAGTGCCGCGCTATGAGCTTGTAGATCTGCTATTTTTGAAAAATCGTGAAAAAATATTTTTTATATATTTTTCAAAAAGTTAGGATTTAGAAAGCATTTTAAGAATCGGACTCAGGCCTTAATGGGTTATTCCATAGATTCATTCCAAACAAAATGACACACACAATATATAAATGACTTTATTCATGCTATACCCCACCCCAAATGGTATTTTTTTCCACAGTGCTGACTGAGATTCCAGTCTTATTTCTTTCCCCCCTCTTCTCTCTCTCTTTGCCATATGACTGCTCTGTGATGTTCCCTCCTTGATGATGCTAGTTGAGATGCCACAAGTCGAGCCATCCACTCCCCGCTCTTTTGTTTAATGTGACAGCGCCACAACTTGATCTTTGTTTGTTCACAAAAAAAAAAGTCGGTGCGGGCGGCGTGTTTAGCTCCGTTTAATGTGTTTGTCTTGTGATTTCCGAAATGCTAAACATGCAAACGGATAAATCGTCAAGGTTAATTCCGCTCCCAGCCCGCATGAGTGATCTGCTCTGCTGCCACGTGTGTGCTTTTTATCTCTCCTTCACGCTCTCTTTCCGTTTCTCTCTTTCCCTCTCTCTCTCTCTCTCTCTTACCCTCCTTCTCTTGGCTTTCCTGTGGCAGTTGATAAAGTTGCGCGAGGAGGTAAGTGGCTTTCTCGCCCTGCACGTTTTTAACATTCTGTCTTCCCCCCTGAAGACTTCCATTCGCTTCTCCTCCTCCTCTCCTTTGGAAAAAACGAAATCACCTCGCTTTGGACATTTTCTTTCGCACGTCTTAATTGAGCGACCCCCACAGGCCAAGGCCCCCCAGAAGTCATCACAAGTTGATGAAGGGCCCGGGCTCTGCTCACCCTTACAAATGTGTAAATGGAGATAACATATTAATGCGATATCCATTTTTTAAAGCCGATGGTAAAGGTGGCCCCAGCCTGTCAACATCTTAATTATAAGTGGATAGTGCTGCATGTACGATTTACAATCCCCTCATTTGCCTGCATGGAACCATAAATGAGCGGCGTTCTGCCTCTTGTCATAGTAATGAATTGGATTAGCGATAACATCATAACAGTGATGTGTGTTTTAGCCGACCCACGATGTCAGTGAGTGGGACGGATGGTGTGGTTCATGTTGTTTGTTCATTCACCATCATGCGCCATCACCAGCCATAGAGTCTACATCAATCATACTTTAACCCATTAAGACCTGGAACGCATCTGTGTCACTTTTTGATTTGAGCTAAAAAAGCATTATTTTACACACTCCACTATTTAATCGTGAAAATATGTGCAAATCTTTGAATATATATTGTTTTAAAGCGAACATTTTTAACTCAAATCTTTGCTTTTGGGGGTCCCTGGAACAAAATATATTGAGATGGGGGTGCTTGACATGAAAAAGTTTGAGCACCACTGACATAGAAACATACGTTTTTTCAGAATACTGTTGGGATTGTGCTAATGACACGTAATTATTGTCAAACAACAAAACGTTTTTCCAACATTTGTGAAAATAGCAGATCTACAAGCTCTCAACATGTTGCATCGCAATGTGTTGTGAGCTTGTCTTATCTGCTATTTTTAAGCCATTTTGAGGGTCCTTGACATGGAACCTGTGTCTTATGCCTCTGGTGCTGTTTTTTTAAGATGTGAAGTAAATGTTTTACAAACTGCCTGAATCTCCACGTAACCCTCAATATATAATAAAAAATATGTCTCATTTAGATGAGAAGTTAACCTAACTTGAGCACAGATTGATGACAAAATGATGTGAGATTGGGAGGAGGGGTTACCGTGGCTCTTGTTGGCTTCTAGAGGTAGTCCAGGAAAGCACAGGTTTCAGCCCGAATGACCTGGTGTTTGGTCACAAAGTTCGAGGTCCCATGGCTATTTTAGAGGACAGCTGGAAAGTAGCTGAACCCCCTAAAAGTCTCCTTGATTATGTCAATGGGTTTAGACACAGGTTGATAATCTGTAATCTGGAAACAGATAAACAGGCTAAATAAGTTAAGGCTCTAAGCTATATCTTATAACTGTCAGCTAGCTGGATGTCATACTGTACATTGAAATCGGGATTTTGAAACGGATAGGATGGGATAGATTATATCCAACAACTCACTCTTGGATTTATATCCTAATTGGTGATCTAAATCAGACATTTCAACTCAAGCTGAGGTTCTTTGAAGCGGGCTAACTTAGTAAGCAAGTAATAAGCTAAGTTGTTTGAAAAGTACCACTGTTCATGTGACAGGATGTGAAATCATTCAGCTGTAGTTTGGCACTGCCCTCTCCATTCTAGGGCATTAACCCTATTAAGACCTGGGATACGATTCTACAAATGTCTTTTAAAACAGTTTTCTGAAAAACTTAAAACCCCCATCTCGAAATATCGAGATGCAGATCTACAAGCTCATTGCGCGGCACTCTGTTTTTCTTTCTGCATTTTCTGTACTTGGCACAATTGAGCATGACTCTGCTTAACGCTTGCTCGTCGATACTGAAGTCAATGATAGACAGTCAACAAGTTCATTATGGATGACATGGTGATATATACATGTGCAGCACGTCATCCGTGCCCAAGTTTGGACAATCCGAGCCCCATTGTCTTCCATTATAATATTATTAAAGTTAGATATTTCAATAAGTATAAAACATTATTTGAAAAGAATTAGGGGAGGTACTAAGGTACACTGGCAGTGTGCACAAGATATTTGGTGCTGACCGGTCCAGCTATTTACAAAATTACATTGTGCGCGCGCACACACACACACACACACACACACACACAGACCCTTTTATTGACGGCTAGCCTCTTTCAGAGCCACGCCGTAATAAGTATCAATAAATCCCTACAACAGAGGTAAAAAGAGCTGGTTTTCAAATATCCTAGGACTGTAACTACTGTAACACTGTTGTTGGATGTTCTCATTCAGATCCACAAACCGACAGCTGCTCCATTGATACTTAATTGGATTCTGACTTTGTGGACTTCACAGGACAAGTTAAAGTGAAATCCTGTGCTTTCCCATAGTAACGTAATTATAATGTAGGTTCACCAGTACCAACCAGTGCTTCAATCCTGATTCCTCACATTTACCCGGTTTGGCTGGTACCACCATAAGGGTTGAGGGACTTTACCCTTCCTTGCAAGATAATTCACAATGGAAAATATAGTAATATTTACTGAATGAAAATAGGGCTTAAGTGGCTAAATAATGGAGTTAAACATCACATTTTTAACTTGGATAACATGTTTCACATCAGTGCGAAAACACAGTTATTCTCCTCTGAAGATTACAGGAGGTACGACATCAGATCAAAATAAAACCATCTCAGAGAAACTGCGTGTTTGTATGCTAGTGTGCGAGCACTTTATGTAATTTTGTTTTTGAGGTGTAAATGCCTTTAGTCATGAGTTTGTGGTCATGTACTTACAGTGTAAAACTAGCAGGTATTTTTATGTGTGGAAATTATTCATGCTTTCAGCCAGGCTAAATATTCATTTTTGCCCCAATGCTCACTGAAGCTTGGCATATCAAGTATAACAACAAAGTTGATCTCAATTTATTATGCCCTACATAACATACGTGTGGGGAGGGGGACCTACATACTATATGTAGGATTGACTGTTCAAGTGTTCATAGATTAGGGATAGATTGTCTATGTAAATCTCATACAACATGCAAAGTACGGGGGGCCAAGCAAGGACCCTGTTTCTTTTTGGTACCCTATTCCTAATCCCTGTATGTTATACCGGTTTACTCTTATTTTTACCAGCTTGCAAAGCACACTGGTCTAAGAAGAGACTGAGTCTAGTCAACACTTTCTCAACACTTTCTCGACACTTTTTCATCATTGGCTGTCCTTTAAGCCAATGGGGATACTTTCCCATACTCTGAACGGGCGGTCTCGTCCTCCCAAGCTATGGTACTAGACACGCCTCTATGGCAGTGTTGCCAGATTCTGCAAGAGAAATAAGCAACAGGTCTAAGCCAATGGGGCGCCACTAGCAGTGTTGCCAGATTCTGCGAGACAAATCAGAGAAAACAGAAAGCAAGCTGGTATACATGACTGAGTCATGTCTTGTTATTTTATTCTTGGTTGTATGTACTCCTTTTCTGTATCTGTCCTGTGTTTATACTGCGGTACTGCCCTGACAACTGAATTTCCCTCGTGGGATCAATACAAGTATCTATCTATTCTACAGTACATGTATGTATGTATGTACGCGTTTATTGAAGTAGGTACAGTATGGTCCATGTTGTGTGGCAACGTGGTATTGCTTAGTATAGTGCTTCTCAAACTTCTTCATGTCAAGGACCCCCAAATTGACACTTATTAGCCTGTGGACCCCCATTTGAAAAGATATGCCAGGGACCCCCATAAGAGAAGATTTTAAGTCTCTAGCAGTGATTCTCAACCATTTTAATAGCCCTAGTTTGACATGCATTAGGCTACGGTTCCCCATTTAATGACATTTCTATCTCTGGGACCCCAATATATATAGTCAAATCAATGTTAATTTAACTCAGAGCGGGTCCATTTGGTTCCATTTGTACGCTCTCAGAGTTACAGACCCATAAGGGTCCATTTGGTTCCTAACTATTGATTTAGCTGGGGACCCCCTGGAACCCCCTCAAGGACCCCTGGGGGTCCCCGGACCCCACTTTGAGAACCAATAGCTTAGTAGACATGGAGGGGCAACACTGTACCGTTTTGCGTGGAGGTGTGCTTGCTTTGCGCTTGGTATCAAAAGTGCCTTTTGAATGGTGAACAATGTCCAAGGAAGCTGCCGTACCCTGTCCTCCTGAAGCAGAGCAAGTCGGTTCCTATCAAAGCCTCTCCGTTCACAGCCATTCATAATTTACACCTCCAACTGGGCCCAGACGCCACTTTTGTCTTCTGTACCGCTTTCATATTTTAGCTTTGCTTTAGTTGCCCCCCTTTGTACACCCCGCTTTTTATTTTGGTGCATTTCCCCCTAGCCTGACAGTACTTTTTAACAGCGGGCGACTCTCGGGCGATCGCCGGCGACATCGTCCAAAAGATAAAGAAAATCCATCTTTCATCGCCCCCCCGCCCACTTCGCCCTATCGCCAGTAGTCGCCGGTTCTCATAGACATATAATGCACTTCCGGAAAATACTATCCTGATCGCCCGCTGATCGCCCGCTGTTAAAACGCACCGTGTGGGTCAAGAGACAACCCCGGTTACCTCACCTGTGCACCCCCCTGCCCACCCCTCCACACCCCTTGTTTTTACAGGGTGTTGCCCGCCTGCCCGGGCTGTGTTAAGTGGTTTGATTTCTTCGCCAAAGCAGATCTCCATCGGCGCCTTTTTCTTTTCTTTTCTTTTTTTTTAACCCTCCTTGCTCTTCCTGCATTTGAATCAAAGGCTGGCGTGGCTTATGCACATTTAAACCCCGCTTTTAAAAACTATACTTTTTTTCTCCCTTCTTTCTTTCTCTCCTTCAGCTGGAAAACATGTTTAAATATTTAGCACCCATATTCACAGCTGTTTGACACTTGTAATTCCTCGTCTTTACAAGTCCCAAACAAACGGCGGCGAAGATCACACAGTCAGCCTGAATCACAGCTGTCATCATTATTCACTTTGACTCTCCCCCCCACCACCCTTATTGAAATAATAAGGAAATCATCTGAACTTTGGAAAATGGTGATAGTAACCGCCTGTGTTTGATATTGAAAAAAGGCAGGAGAGCGAACGAAGGAGAGGGGAGAGAGATTTCTTTTGAGCTGCAGCTGCATTGTTCTGGGGGCTCCCTGTTAATAACTTACAACTGAAGAGTGTTTCTTGACGCGCACCCGTACACACACACACACACACGCGCGCACACAAAAGAACAACAAAAAAACACCACTTTTCGTGGCTCCTAAGAAGGTCTTTGTTCAAAATGTAGGTGTCAGATGAAAAAGCATACATGCATACGTGCAAATGGGAAGGGGGGGTGGCATCCAATGCGCTCGCAGACGCACAATATTTATCCTATGCCGTTCTTAAATCTTTCGCTGCAAGGTTGCACGAGACGATCATAATGCAATTTAGCCGAAAACCCAGAGGTTTTCCTTCCAGCCGATTGGGTAGCAGCAGACTTGTGTCTCGCAGGCCTCCGTACAAGAGGAAGACGGAGCGTGCTCGTGCACGTGGCGTACGCGTGGCCCGCGCGCCCTGTTCTCATGCTTTTTCCACGGTGGCTTCTATCAGAGCCACGGGGGTCAAGCATTGATATTGGCAGATGTAGCACACTGGGAGTTGGCAACCCGCTTAGCATTTCGCACGTCAAAAAAGCGCTGACAAAGACATCTTGGGCTTCTTCTTCAATCCACGCCCCACGTCTGACAAATGGAAACCGAGCCGAGCCACTTCCCCTCTCTCCCCGCGCCACTTCCCCTCTCTCCCCGCTCGCTCGCTTATGTTTATGCATCTGTATCATTGTGCCAGTGATAGTGAAATTCATACTGTATATTGAAAAATAAAAAAAAGACTCGCCCAGTGTGTAAGAGTCACCTCCCGGTTTTAGAAGAGGCATATACAGTAGGGGCGACATCTCTACGTTTCGTCAGGGAGTATACCCGAGGCATTTCGGTTTTAATTATGTGTGCCCTTTTTTCATGTTTTTTTTTTCCTCCCCCCCCACCACAATGTCATCCTTGGTGCTGCCCCAGTTGTTTTGTTAGGAGGCCCGTCACAATGTGGCGTTAAACCGGATCTATGGCAGCTGCACTCTCACCCCTTTTCCTTCAGGTACCGTCCCTGTCAAACTCCAGGACACATTATTCTAATGAACACACACACACACACACACACACACACACACACACACACACACACACACACACACACACGCACACAAGCGCACGCACACACACTCACCCCACTGGTGCCTCCACTTCCCCGCGCCCCGCCACCCCCCACATGCGCACTCCCCTCCAACCCCTAAAAGAAGACAGAACGAGGGATAGAGAAAAAAGAGAGAGAGAGAGAGAGAGGGGGGGGGAAATTTCAGTGGGAGAAAGCTTTGAAGTGGCTTTTTCCATCGCGGTGAGTTTGCTGGCCGTCTCTCCCCGAGACGCGTCACCTTTTGCCGAGAGGGAATAGGAAAATCACGTTTCGAATGGTAATGATAACATACTAATCACTTCAGCGCTTTGAAGAAGCCGGAGGAGCGCGCTCTGCTCTGTCAGTATCCCCGACTGCCTCGCGCTCCCAGGCATACGCACACACACACACACACACACACACACACACACACACACACACACACACACACACACACACACACACACACACACACACACACACACACACACACACACACACACACACACACACACACACACACAGAGAGAGAGAGAGAGGCAACAGCAGCCGCGGACTAGGTGTATTAGCTTAAGCGTTGCGTGTCAATACGTTGCCTCCATCTCAGGCGATCCATAGGGGCTCATTAAAGCCCGATCCCACTGCCACCCACCACCACCGCCACCACTGCCACTACCTCCAGCCCCCCCCCCCCCCAACACACACACACACACACACACACACACACACAAACAAAAAACACACACACACAAGTGCACTCACACATCACACACACACACACACACACACACACACACACACACACACACACACACACACACACACACACACACACACACACACACACACACACACACACACACCACAAGCACGTGGCGGCCATATTCCTTCCTGGCGACGGGCAGCCCACACAACAACCTGCCCAGCCACCGTCTGTCTGTCCGTCTGTCCGTCCGCCCATCCATCCATCCATCCATCCATCCATCCATCCTCTCGTCTACCCGCCCATCCTGCCAGACCGTCATCCGTCACCCTCCCTTTCCCTTTCACTATTAACCCATTAAGACCTGGAACGCATCTGTGTCACTTTAGATTTCTTGGGCTATTCAAAAATAGCAGATATACAGCTCATAGATATACAGCTTGTAGATCTGCGATTTTTGAAAAATCGTAAACATTTTTTTTTTCTTTTTTTCAAAAAACTGTTTACTGATTTAGAAAATATTTTTAAGAATTGCCTCAGGTCTTAAAGGGTTAAAACAGCATCTCTGCAATTTAAATGACATCTGTCAGCAGAGACAGGAAGAAGACAAGCTTGTCCCCTCCCTATCTTCTCCCTCCCTCTTTTCTCTCCCTCCCGCCCTTCTCCCTCCCTCTTTTCTCTTCCTTTCCCCTCTTCTCCATCACTCTCTGCTCTCCCATCCCTCTCGTCTCTCCCTTTCCTCTCTTCGCAACCAATCTCTTCTCTCCATCCCTCTCTTCTCTCCATCCCTCTCTTCTCTCCGTCACTCTCTTCTCCCCATCCCTCTCTTCTCTCCATCCCTCTCTTCTCTCCATCCCTCTCTTCTCTCCATCACTCTCGTCTCCTCCCTCTCTTCCTCCATCAATCTCTTCCCCCCACGCCCTCAGATTGTCAAACTTTGCAAAGTGTGTCATCGTTCCTTTATTTGTGTGCTTTTGTTTTCTCTCCTGAGTGATTAACTGGTACACACTTTTGACAGATTCAGATTCCACTGCGTCCCCATGTCCCTTATGCTCCTATGACAGACGTACAGTAAACCCCTTTCAGAAGGAATGTGCTTGTTTTTAACCCATTCAATCCGGGAACGCATCTGTGTCATTTTTGGATTTCTTTGGCTATTCAGAAATAGCAGATTTACAAGCTCATAGCGCGGCACCGAGTGAAATATGAGCTTGTAGATCTGCTATTTTTGGAAAAAATTTGAAAATGTGTGCAAATCTTTGAATATATATTTTTTAAAGCGAACATTTGTAACATGCGGGTCCGCGGCCAAATACATATCATTTTGGGGGTCCTTGACATGAAAAAGTTTGAGAATTATTATTAAAGCATAATATGTTTTTTCAAAAAAATATATTATTCAAAGATTTGCACAAATGTTCACGATTTTTTGGCAGATCTACAAGCTCATAGCACAGCACTCGGTGCCGCTGTACGAGCTTGTATATCTGCTATTTTTGTTTTTTTGAATTTTTGAAAATCTAAATATGATGCGTTCCCAGTCTTAATGGGTTAAGGGTAGAATGTAAGTTGCCTATGATCACTTGTTTATCATGGCATGTTAGCCACACATTAGCCTATGTCCCTGTTCTGGGGTGTGTCAGGCAAACATTCGGCGAAAATAGCAGATCTACAAGCTCACAGCGCGTTGAGTCGTGACACCTTGTGAGCTTAGCTATATTCAGCGAAGAGATTTGGTGTAGAGGTAAAAAAAAAACAAGGAGGGGACCTAGTATAGACCCCTGGGGGACCCCAGTCAACAAAGTATATAGGGTTTAAGTGGTTAAAAGGGCCATCCAAAAAATTCACATGCACAGCCTTACCGTGGCAGTCTTTGTTCTATAAACCTTCCCCATGGACATGCAAATGAGGTCAGGTTATAGAAGGTGATGTTTTGCCAAATATGTCAGGTCATGTACATTTAACGTCTAGTTTCAAATAGATCCTTGTCTGAGCGCGTGTTCAAGCGGTGAATAACCCTTGAATAACTGTCCATTCCTTTTGTCGTCATAATATGTAATGATGACATGAAACTGAATGAACCGTGAGGTTTGAAAAGCAAGCGTTGGACCTGTACACTTGTTGCAAATCGTCGCTGTCGGTTCGATGTCCAAAACTCTTACTTTTCATGAAATGGAAAAAAATAACCTGTGTTCTATTGGATCCAATGTAATTATTATTTAGTCTCAAGCTCTTGTAAGACCTGTCATTAGTTAAATATTTAAGCCTACAGACAGGCTTAACCTTATTCAACCTGCTGTCCGTATTTTGGCATGTCATTACAGGCAAACGTAAAAAGTTCAAATATTTTCAATATATATATATATATATACAAAAATAGCATTAGTATGAAATAGGCCGTTAATTTATTTTTAAAAAGATGAAATGTGGGGATACAAGGTTTCTCCCCGACAGTGACAATATGTCACGTGTGTGTAACAGTCTACGCTCGTTGATACAAAGTAAAAGCGATTCTGTGCTGAGATGCACATGCGGTGAAAGAACGCCCATAATGTCCCATTCATAGATGTTTGAAACAAGAGACCAAACTCAAGGCTGTCAGTTTACAGATCCAACCTTTTACTCGTCAGTATCTGTAGCAGCAGAGAAGAAAAACCAATGCATCTTTGCTTTGGTATCGCTAGAACGACTGTAGCATTGGTTGACGTTCCCTCTTGCTTGTGATACAAGAGCTAGCACCTTGATACTATACAAATAACTGCATCTTTGAAAAGTGATCCAATTGCTCGCTCGATTATTTATGATACAACGCGCAACCCTCAGTATGCTCTCAGAACTCCGCGTTTTCAATGGGCAGCCTTGTCAATTGTTGATGGCTATGAATAAGCCAACATAGGCAGACTTTGGGAGATGTTCCCTGAGTCATGTATCATGAAATACTGTTTTGCTCCGTTACAGAACTTCAAGTTCTAGTGGGGCTGTTGAGTTCATTTGCTAACGGTTGTATCATGGAGAAGAAAAAAAAAAGTCTCCTGTTCATCTCTCTTATTAAAAAAAAGTATTTTGTATCCTTAAAGAAAAATGATTACATCTCCCATCTATAAGCTCTGCTTTTGCTTAGCAGGTCAAATAGGTGTTGTCGTTGACTTGGCCGCGCATACACACTGTGGGGGTTTGAAAGGGTTTTTTGTTTGGGGGAACCTTGCAGCTCAATGGATGTTGTCCCTTTTCATTGGAGCCGATGTGGAAATACACGTTTTGAAAGTTAACAGTGGGGTGGTTGAACAATGTAGACGTGTTGTTGTCATTGATAGCAGATGTATTAAAACACAGCTTTTGTGTGTCAGGCAGCATGTGTTGGTCAAGGATCCTGCACCCGCTAACCGTCAATTTGTACTAACCTCTAGCTGTGGCCATGAATGTGCTTACAGCAGGGGTCTTTGTTGGAATATTCAGGTACTTATCTTCCATAACATTATGAATAGAGCTGGTATACAGATTTGATTTTTAACTCCCAGTAATACCTCCTCAATTTGGAAACCATCACCTTAAGACATGGCCATTTGTTCCATTCCCCCCCCTCTTCTTTATCCTTTCCATGAAAGCTGCAATTGAAAACGTATTAAGTCTCAATTAGCGTGGACCGCCAACCTCAACTTTGCCCTCAGTGCAAAATGTGAAGTGATTTTTGGAGCTGTGAGACGAAGATGAGGAGGAGAGAGTATCTCAATTAACCATATTCAAACTGGCCTCCCTATTTTGGGCATGTAATTATTTTGAAATATTTTCAAAATAAAATGAGATCTATACGCTTTCAATGCGTCTCACCATGATTCGTCGTAAGCTTGTAGAATGGCTGTTTTGTGCAACATGTCATACAATGTAGTGTAACATAATGCCTTAAATGGTTTAAACAATTGTGGAGGAGAGGGGAGGTTGGAACCTTGCATGCCTCTAGTTTTCATGTCTGAGCCATGGCAGCGACGATGCTTAATTTACAGTATAACAATAAATAAAGCATGTATTTTATTTATAATAATAAACAGCAGATCTACAAGCTATTGTCAGTGAGCAACGACACCTCCGTAAGACAAACCATAAACCCAGGCTTAACCCATTTCACGTTGTCATGTGTTTGGTATCCCATCAGCATGTAACTGTCGCCCCCGAAGACGGGTCTCAGCCAATCTGGCTGTGTTGTTGTGTTTTGGTGACTGTTGAGATGTTTCTCTGAAATGCTCCCTGGGGCTTTCACAATCTTTTTTTTGTTTTGTTTTTATTTATTTTTTTAAATGTTTTTTTTCTCTCTCTCTCTCTCTTCCATTTTGTTGCAGAGAGCACATCTGTTGGACAACACAGAGAAGCTGGAAAGGTCATCGCGGAGACTGGAGGCCGGCTACCAGATAGCGGTAGAAACAGGTAATGCGTGCCGCCGTTTCGGGGATTGGATCAGGGAATGGGGGGGGGGGGGGGTTGAGGTTGGTTGGTGGCGGTGCGGGTATATGAGAGATAGCGGTGTGGGTGAGTGAGCGACAGCAAATTGTCTTGCTCATATGCGAGGTGGAGAGGGTGGGGTGGAGGAGGAGAAGGCGGGGAGGGGGGGAGGTAGATAGAGGGAGAGAGAGAGAGAGAGAGAGAGAGAGAGAGAAAAAAAGGAGAAAAACCTCCCGCCTTGACGATGGGTGACATTTTCAGGAGCACATCAAAGGTGAGAGAGAGAGAGAGAGAGAGAGGTGTACAGGCGACAGATCGGGCGCCACATCTCCTCGCTCTGCTCCCGAAGAAAATTCATGCATCCGCCTGGCTGTGTGTTTACGTATATATGTGTGTGTGTGTGTGTGTGTGTGTGTGTGTGTGTGTGTGTGTGTGTATATGTTTTTATAGCACACAGACAGGGGGTCCATGGAAGAAAAAAACAACAACGTCAGCGTTCCTCCAGAAGTTCCTAATTCTGAGAAGGGGGGGGGGATACAATATTGCTGTCTAAATAAATCGTCCATAATAACACACACAGAATCATGTATTGTTTCGTCTCATTATCAAGGTTAGTTTTCATCTTTGAATAGGAAAAGAAAAGCTCATTTGGATCTTAAATAGATTTAACCAGTTAGCGTTTCTTTTTTTTTTTCTACCCCTGCTCTTCCTTCCTTCCTGACAGTCACATTATGGAGGCACAGTGTATGGTATTCCTCAGAGAGGTATCAAAGCTCATTCTTGAAGTATCAACTGGCTTTTCTGCGGCTTCCGCTGTATTTTTGAAAAAGTTTGTCAATTTACACTATAATGGCGGGGTGGCTGAGCATGTGCGACATCGACAGATTTAATAATTCAAGTTCAGGAAGGAGTTTGCGCACAGACCGCCGACTTTTGATGTTTCCCCTCTAAGTCGCACTCGCAAAAATTCATAAATACAATCTGCATTCCCTGCTTAAAAATGTTGTTTCATTTGTCTTGGCTGATCCAAGCAGCACGGTGCCATCCCGATTTCTCCAGTGTGTCAAATTCTGCAACAGCCCGGATTTTTGATTCCACCCCAGTCATATCTTTCAGTCGAGTGGCTGGGTTTGATGTTTTTGTCATACTTGCCTGGTTGGTGTTAAAAGAAATGGGCCATGGACTAACAGTTCTCAGTTCCTCCCGGTCCCGGCGTTTCCCCCCCTATGATGACTGCGTTGCCCCTTGACCCTCCTGTCACCGGTGGCCCGTCTCATCCGCTGTGTGCGCAGCAACCTGAGAACAATGTCCGTTTATCCCAGCCTCAGGTTTCCAAACACTTGGCTTGGCCCGCACCAGCTGTGTGGGGCGTATTTGGGGCTGTGGCGGGGAAGCTTTGCCCCTGCGTGTTTAATCCACGACCCCCCCCCCTCTCCTTCGCCCGCTGTCGATACCAGCCCTCCGCTCAGATGCACAACCTGAAATGGTGAAGGCTGCGGGGTCACAGCCAGGGAAGAAAACCGCAGAGACGCAAGGAATATACGGCCATACCGGCCAGACCCCTAAAAGCCTACTACTATGCATCATTGTCTCACATTCAAACATTCAAGGAAGACACACACACACACACACACACACACACACACACACACACACACACACAGCATAGGACAACAAGAAGCTATATCCATCCAAAGGACAGGTGTTCCCCAAGTCCTTTTGGTCAGTAATTTGTCTCCCGTTTATCTTTCTTATAATAACGCTTCCCTCGCCTAGTCCATGAATATTAGTGCTCCTCTCTGGCCCTGTCCCCATACTGTGTATTTATTCTAGTGAGTATCTCAACAACAGCTCATCATCACAACACTTCCAGACACGGGCAGGAAATCCCACTCCATTTAGATCATAGTCCTGTTATATTGTTTATTGTACAGAGAGACTACAGTGCACTAAGGGCTTCGGATCCGTTTCTTTGCAAGCTTTTAAATGGTTTACTTTTATAGTTCAACAAAGAGCTCATTTAATTCCTCTCTCGTGCGCTCGCAAATAAAAAAGCCCTTTATTCACACACATTACGAAAGTGGCATCGGCAATTGTTTCCCCCGATAAGCTTTGGGTTTTCAGATACAGTTGTGGCATCAGAAGAGGTTAAACTGAAATAATTGGAGCATTAAGTGTTTGTCCAATCAGACATTTGTTTCTGTAGTCGTAGCGTAAATACTTTCCTCGCCACAAACCTCGACTCTCCACAGACTTCTAAGCGCCGCCGTTTTAGCAAAGAGCAGTTGTGTGTCGTTATTTCGCGGTAATTCAAAGTTGCATTCCAATCCCGCGATGACACGGTGGCCCTTTTAAGCACTGTAATTGACCAACAGGAGGAGGGGGTTGGGGGACTTAAGGACAGTTTTTTTTAAGATCCTGAACAAAGAAATGGCGTTCCAACTTTCGCTTTGCCCACCGTTCACTTTGACATCGACAATATATCTCTTAATGACCAAGAACAAAAAAAGCCAGGGTGCTACTGGAGGAGGAAAAAAAAGTGTGCTCTTTGTTCTAAGAGTTGATGAATCTTCGTACGGTATAATTTTCTTTTCTTTTTTTTCTTTTTTAAATTCCCCTATATCTCCATTGTGTTTAGCGTAAAACAAAGGCTTAACCAAAAGCAGCGAGTGCCCTCAGAGGGATATGGAGGAGGCTGTGTGGACGCCACCGAGCTATATGCCACATGCGCCCCCGAGAACCACTGCTCTCTGTTTGTCTCATAAATAAAGTATAGAACTTCGTTAGTGGAGGGCACCGAGTTAAAAGCCCAGGCGCAGCGACATGCTGATGCAAGGGCTAGCCCAGTTAAAAGACGGCCTTAAACCGAGAGGGAGGGTATAAGCAGTTACCCAATTTAAACGCATTTGAGTCACGGGTGTCTGAGAGGCCCAAAATGCCAAGGCAGGACTTGCCTTATATCAAAGGCATGCCATGATTTTGAATGATTTATGATTGCTTGTTTAGAAGCAGATGGCATGTCAGATAAGACACGCGAGTTTGCAGTGATTAGCGTTCTCCCTTTTTTGATTATAACCCATTGAAGAGCTTGAGTGTTGAGTGTTATACGCAGGTCGACATTGCACTGCTTTGGAGCTGCTTTTACAGCAAAGCGAATTTGCACGTTACTTTGTGTCGCTTGTTTTTTGTTTACAGTTAGGCTGTAGCACCAGAACACTGTGAATCGCAATAAATGCAAGATGCTTCATGGTGTCAATAGAGAATACCCTCTACTGATGGTGCTGTTGAGATGTATGATAATTTAGGTCATTGTCAACACCTACTCTTGCCTTACATTTGACTCTCCGTACATTTATACATATTAATATATCATTCATCAGTCATTACTATCATAGTGTGCTGAGAGCTAGAGCACACAGGGATGAGGGAGGACTATTAATGCTGGCTGTTTATTATTATTTTTTTAACATTGGTTAATAATATTTAACCACTTAAGCCCGTACGGTGAGTACTATGAACAGCAAACATAGGCGATCTACAAGCTCACACGCATCACATCGCGCTTGTAGATCGGAATTTGTTGTTAAGAGTACTGTGATAATTTTTAAGGCTATGAAATCATCCCCTTGTTTGGACCTATTTCGTAAGCATTTGGTTTAACAAATCAATGAACTTAGATTGGCAGATGTTGGATGAATGCCTTTTGAAAACACATTTCCCTCCATGAAAGTTCAGTAGACACACACGCACACGCGCACAGACACACACACACACACACACACACACACACACACACACACACACACACACACACACAAATGAAACTCAGCAGGCCAAACAAAGAGATGCGGCTGAAAAAAAAAAGAAGAAAAAAAGAAAGAAAGATGCTACTCTGCATTTTAAAGGAGGTTGGCGACAAGTCCGAGTTCGCTTCCCAGGCTGCCGGGCCCTGGCGTCGGGGGCCCATGCAGCAAATCGATGGTGGAAAATGAAAACAGCTCATTAGGGATTGATTTCAGCCCCGTTTAGATAAGCAGAGAGGGTCGGGGCCCGGCCCCCAGGGTCCCCCGGCTAGCCCAAAGTTCACGCCATGCCAGGTAGAGAGCATGCACCGCAGGCCATCAACTTTATTAGCACACAGAGATAAGCTGATTAGACCTTGTCAATCAAAGGTGCCAATGACTCAATCGAGATCCAGGGCCTTTCTTTCTCTCTCTCTCTCTGTCTCGCTCTCTCTCTCTCTCCCCCCTCTCTCTTCTCCCACTCTTGCGATCTCCCTCTCTCTCTTTTTGTGATAAATCATTGAAGCGACCAACAAAGCGGCAAAGCCATCGCCAGGCTAAGCTAAGCAGCCCTGCAGTTGTCACCAAGGCAGACGCACGAGGACCCTGTGATGATGTGACAACTATATTAAAGAGTACATCAATTTGTTTTAGAGCGGGTTTGATTTGCAACTGCAGTGGTATTAAAAGCGAGAGAGGGGGGAAAAAGAAGGGGAGGGCGAGCGGCGGTCGTCGCTGCCGCCGTCGACGTCAAACGCGATTTCCAGCGGCAGAGCACGGGGCGCCGGGGACAGCGAGAAATAAATAGATAAATGATTGGGGGAGGAGGAGGAGGGGGGGGAGGCAAGATAAATAAATAAATATGTTTTGTAAACATAAAAAAAAAAGAGAAAAAGAAACGGTTCTCGGCTCCCTTTTGAAGCGGAGCGTGGCTTTGAGACTTGCTGGGAGTCCATGGGCGCTGGAGTGGCCCAGTAACACAGTGTTTCTGCTTGTCCCCGACACTCTCTCTCTATCTCTCCCTCTCCATCTTTATACGCGCTTTCTCTGTTTTCTCTCTCCCACTCGCTTTATTTCTCTTGCCTCCTTCCCTCTAAAGATCAAGTCCTGATGGTTCTTTTGGTGCCGGGCACCAAAGTGTGACGCTCGCTCTTCAAACCCTGATGGCGAGCACTTAGGATATTATGACATAATAAAAGCTATATTTAGAGAGGAGTTATTTTAAGCACCGCACTTGGCTTGTCGATTTAGTTTTCCTATTTGAAATTAATGCACTGTAAAGATACAATTAATTAGGATTTATAATTAATAATGACATTACGTGTTAATACATTTTTGTTTGTTTTTTAATTTTGAACTATATTCTTTATCATTAATGTTTTTCTCTGTTTTTATTATTGCTGAATAATGAGGACAGCTAATTATGTTTAAATATATATATATATTTAAATAGCATGTTTTATACAGATATTTATGAAAATATTATTTGCGGTCCTATCAATTGTAAATTTACAAACGGTAATGTAATAGTGTTATTTCCCTTATATACAGTATATACTTAATGATTTGCTGAAATATAAGTCATAAATGCATAATTTATGCATAAATGACTCAAATGATTACATAGACTGCCACAGTGAATACTTTTTTGTTTCATATTAACATACAGTTGGATCTTCCTCTCACTACTCTTTTTAGTTTTTTTTCTATATTCACTGTTCTACAGTGTATTCTGAATATTTCAGTGAGTTCTTTTTAAATGTCTTTTTTATAAGGACAGTTTGCTAAAGTGGATTTCCTTGAGGTATAGAATAATAAATGGTTTAGCTTTTTCATGGGCTGATAAAAACTGAATGTATTGTGTTTCAAAAAGAATAATGGAAGTTATTCAATAATTGTTTGATTAATGAGGCTTAGAGCCTCGACTTTAAATATTTCACAGCTCGACTTTTACTGCCGAGGAGAAAGGAGGTCTGTTATGAAACACATTTTTAGGGGAGGAGCTTGTCGTCTTTTTTTTAACCAAGGAAAAAAGAGAAACTAATTATAAAAATAAATCCCATAATTTAGCTTGAAACTATATTTCCGGAAAAAATAAATATATGCTCCAACGTATAACATTTTGCTCTCAGAAAATCTACCCACGGGTGAGCTGTTTATCGGCAAAGCCCCCCGGCGGATGAAAGGCGTCGCAATAATGATTTTTTCTCTCCTAATCGGGCCTTGTCAGCAAGGCGTCTTATCGTGGAGAGGAAAATGACACCGATCCTATCGAAGGGCCCGGAGTCCGAGTCGGCGGCAGCGTGTGCCCCCCCCCCCCCCCCACCACCACACACACACACACACATTCACACACACGCACTCCCCCCAATCACGGCCGGCCGCGGCCTAGCCATATCTAGCGCCGCCACAAACGGCGAGCGTCTCTTTTTTTCATGTGGACTTCAAAAACGGCGCGAGTCATTAAAATTGCACCCGCGTTCGGCTGCCGGGGATCAGCCGCGGCGCTGCGAAAATGGAATGTGGGAAGAGGAGACTCGCTAAATGTGCTAATTCTGTCCTCACATGTTTACGGCTTAATTTTAATCTGTTTGAGGGAGGAGGAGGGTGGGGGGGGGGTGGTGGGGGTGCGGCCAATTGGAAAGGGGGATGTGGGGAAAGCTTCGCATTGCAATAAATCGCCATTATCTTTGACACCATAGGACTCAGCTGTTCCCGAGGATTTAGGGGTCCACTGGCAACAGTGTATATCGCGGTCGCAATGAAAACACTGTTTACGCTTGAACTGCGGTAGCTAAGGTGCAATCGCCAGCTTCAGCTTGCACAGACAAAAGGGCCCGGACCCGCGCACAATAGCCAGCTAGCATACGGACCCTCAATGGAAGAGCTGAACCAACATACTTGAGTGTGTGGTTTGTGTGTGTGTCTGTGTGTGTGCGTGCGTGCGTGCCGCTGTTTGCCCGCGTCTGTGTTTTTCCCCAGTGCATCCGCAGGTGTTTGTCGCTGGAATCACGATGTTAGCTTAAGTTAAGTGGGGCTCCAGCAATGGCAGCCATATCAGAATGCATTGATAGAGGTGTTTGCGTGCGGCAACACTAACCTGTCGCTACAAACAGATTCTTGACTGCAGAGAAAAGCCCCCGCTTTAGAGGGGCCCTCCCAGTTAGAGGCTCTAGCATGCGCCTGTGTCCGCGCAGTGAGCGCTACCAGAGATCACTAGCATTAACAGAATACACTGGATTCTCCTGTAATTAGACCTTTAGTCAATTATTTGCTCCAACAAAGCTCGGGATTATATCAACATATCTAGACGCTTTAAGTAATGATCCAACATGAAAGCTCATTGGTGCTTGCCGGCTCCGTTGAACATCAGACAACTTTACAAAGAAAAAGGGTTTTCCAGTTAAGAACATAGGATCACATGTTTATAGCTCAAATTAAACGCAAATGTATATATATTTTTTAGCACATGTTCAATAAAACATTCCTATGCTGGAGATTGATCTAAAGTATAACTTTTTTTCAGTCCATATTCTCATTAAACTGCACACCAAATGATGCATTGATAAGGTTGTATGTAGTTCTAAATAGGTTCCATCCTTATCTCAAAGTCCTAAACACCTTCCAGTTGCTACGTAATATTCTGCCACTATATCTTAAAAGACAGCTTATTGGCAACCTCAAATCGGCTTATTTCTTTTTTTTGTTGTCGCTATTTTGGGGTCATAATAACTAGAAAGATACCCCCTGCCTTCCTGAACGCACAAGAAAAAGTGTAGCATTGACCTCTGGCTGACACAGAAAAGAGATGGAGGGAGGGGGGGGGGAGCGATGGCAAAGAGAGAGAGAGAGAGAAAAGAGCGAGAGAGACAACAACTGAGGAGAGCGGCGTGGGGTTAAAGAAACACGGTTTCAGAAGGAAACGGGAGACAAAAGTGGGGACTATGGGCCCCCATGGGCGATTTAAAGAGCCCCCTAGTACCACTGAGGCATTGAATTATAAAAACAAAACAAAAGAAGGGATTGAAATAATAAAAAGAAGTGAAATGAAGAGACGGGGGGGGGGGGGGGGGGGCTTGGGTTTGTGCCACCTCGCCGTCTATCAGAAATATTAATTCTGTGCTGAGGAACGACACACGGGGTTGACAGTGGATTGAAGGGTGGGTGAAAATGAGAAAGCGTTTTTAACAGCAGCTATAGGGGAGGGAGACAGAACGCGGCTTTGCAGGAGAAATAACATCCGTCATTATTTGTAGCAGTAATTTCCTTTTTATTTTATTTGTAAACACTATTTACTAAACCCTCCCTTTTTCTTTTTTTGGTTCAACAAAAGCGAAAGCCCCACTTTGGCTTTTATTTAGCAAGCATACTGCCTTAATTTTTTTTGCGAGTTCCAGTTATCATATCACTGATCTGAGCATGGAGGCAAAAACACCTACTGTACAATATGATGCACGGCGGTAACGACAACCTGACTTTGAGTCAAATTATCACTAGCTAGTGCATCGTGTTGGAAATGTGTCAAGCAACAGACAATTTTTCTGAGGCACTCGACATTGGCAATGTTGCCTTCCAGTGGGGATGGGGCTCTATAGGCAAATGCAGCAACATAAAGTAAAGGACTTGGGAAGGAACAAACATGGAATGGACAGATATTGATGCTGAGGCTTCTGCGTCTACACTGCTGCTACCCATAATAGCCATTCTGTTAGTTGTTCAGTACAAGAAGTGTCTTGATGTGTTCACAGCATATCAGCACTGTTTCTGTCAGTGCTATTGGCAAAATCTGCCTTGCACTGGTGCTTTTTATATACAGCATGTCCACATGCTGATATAGTGAATTTGTTAAAGATTCCCCATAACATTTTCCCTTTTTCCAATAGGAAAAAGCTTTTGTGGAATCATACAATTTCATTTTTGGAGGGCAAATTGCATTTGGCAGTGATGTGATATAGATGTACTGTATATTATAATATAGACATATTGTAGCTTTTTTACAGCACAGAATCAGTGGAGGTGGAGGTTTAAGTTTCCGTTGAAAGTCCCATCACATTAAAAGCTTAACAGAAAGTGATTTTTTTGTGGCTGTTATTGACATTTTCCTTCTTGAAATTTATTATGCTCTGGCGTCCAATTAAACTACCACAGAGAAAAAACGAATGTGTCTGGATCTTTCAGTCAGATAGCGCTGTCTTTTCCCACCAACTTAAACAGTGTCTGAAGAGTGAGACAGAAAGAGAGAGAGAGAAGGGGGGTGTGTGTGTGTAACAACATGGCTGATTATGACCAGAAGGGTGAAAGGGAACATTGCCTGTCCTAAGAAACAACTAATCTTTTCCAAACAGTGGCTTAATCAATTACATCTCCCATAGCCTTGCAGATAGCATTTGAGATTTAACAAGCTCCTAGGAACGAGGGGTAATTAATATTAGCTTACTTCTAAGCTGTCTGCTCTTGGCATTTTGAATGCAAGTGGTCCCATTGATTTTCTGTGGCGAGCTATAAGTTATAGCATGCAAAATTGTGTATGTAGCGTGTGACATTAAAATTGAAATACTAAATTGGGGAGAATTTGGCTCAGTTAGAAAAACAGATACAATGTGAGCTTTATCTAATTTCCTATTCAGGTTCATCTTGGGACACTGGTTGATTAGAAGTTTATTTTGTAAATTAGAGGGTTTTGATTTATCACCGTTGAAGGTTGATTAACCACAATAATATCCTATAATAAACCTATAAATTGTAACATGTGCACCCAGTTTTTTTTCTTCATGGATGTGATTGGCGTATTCCATTTCGAAGAGTGTAGGAATGAGTTTTGGTCAGTATGAGGCAGGTAGGTAGCATCAGGCTCATGACTCTCACAACAAACACCAATACCTGTGACAGATCCCATGTCAACATCAGTGGTGGACAGTAACATGGTACATTTACTTGAGTACTGTACTTACATTTGGAGTATCTGTACTTTACTCGATTATTTGTATTTTTTGATACTTGTACTGCCCCACATTTCAAATACAAATATTGTACTTTTGACCCCACTACATTTATAGGAAGGGGAAAAGCACATTATGAATTAACCACTCAAGACCTATTTAAAATATAATGAAAGTAGCCGATCTTCAAGCTCACAACACGGCGCATCGTGACGTGCTGTGAGCTTGTAGATCTGTTATTTTCATGATTATGATTTTTTTGGGAGGGACAAATCTTTGAATTTGGGGGGAAATGTCTACATTTTAATAGAGCAAATGCATTGATATTAAAAAGAAAATATTCTTTGTAATTTTTAGTTTTGGGTACTTTTATTTTTAAAAGTGTGTTCTTTACTCCCACTACAGTACTCCTTTGGAGTAAATGTAATGTAGTGGAGTAATATTTGACGAGGAGTGTCTATACTTTGACTCAAGTACTGGAGTTGAGTACTTTGTCCACCTCTGGTCAACAATTAAAAACTCATTATTACCTCTTCAATTCTCAGACGCAGTATTCAGAACAAAAGGCCTTGTTTTTTCTATGTACCAAGTGGAATTTCTGGAATTTGTGAAAATCGATCTATTAATTACAATACACAATCATAACATTGTTTAAATTACTGAGTGCCGCGCTACGAGCTTGTGGATCTGCTATTTTTGAAAAATCGTGAACATTTGTGCAAATCTTTGAATATATATTGTTTTAAAGCGAACATTTTTAACTTGAATCTTTGCTTCTGGGGGTCCCTGGAACAAAATATTTTGAGATGGGGGTCGGCGGCCAAATACATATCATTTTGGGGGTCCTTGACATGAAAAAGTTTGAAAACCACTGACACAGCAACATAAGTTTTTTCAAAAAACATTTTGTAGAATCGGAACCTCAGGCCTTAATGGGTTAAGTGATGTCATCGTTGTTCTGAACTTGCCCCGCCAGAACAGTGAGGCAAAAGCTGTTCTTTTATTTGCCTTTACCCACTTAGTCATTATATAGGCATCACCAATGATTATTTATCAAATTACTCATTGTGTCAATATTTTAGTGAAAGCACCAAGAGTCATCCCCACGATATTGACATTTGGTGGAAATTAGCCCAGCCCTATTTGTAAACACACACACACACACACACACACACACACACACACACACACACCCGCACGTGCAACATTTTTGTTGCCAACGTAATACAAAACTTAACACTAGTAGTACTACTACTATGGCTTGTAAAAGTAAGTACATCCAGAGGTGTGTGTGCATGAATAACCGCACGTCAGCATCTGCTCCCACTAAGACCTGCATGGCCTCGCGTGTGCTTTGTTGTTGGCCTTTATTTACTCAATGTTTTTGATTGATTGAAATTTTTATTAGGCAAAAAGAATGTAAAACAACACAGTTACATTTATAATGCTTTTGTCTAAAAGGTCCGGCCAAAAAAGTCCTTGCGGACTTGTTTCCGTTGGGGTCCTTGAGTTAATTTCATAGACAATGTCTATGTGCTGTGTGTGACTGGTCACAGGTCATACACACACACACACCTGCATTTACTGTAGAACTGCTGTCAGGCACAAACATGTGGCCACCACTTTGACAGTGAAGTAGTAAGGCGAACAGCAGGTACAGTAATACAGAGGTGTAACGATACATTCAAGTTCCCATATATGATGAATAATTGATTCACCTCCATAAGCCCCTATTTCTATTTTTGGAAAATTCTTTAATGTCTTTGAACATTTTTGAAAACGTGTTAATATTTACCCCTATGATGGCATGCCCAAAATAGGGACACGGGGTCATCGTACAATGGGTGTCACTTGCCTAAGAGAACGGATCTACAGTTAGCCCAACGCGACACAGTCGTACTTCGGAAGTATAAAGTATGCTTTAGAAAGGCTAATATAGCAGTCACAAGCCCCCCTTTTTATGAAGCCCCCCCTGCCACCCCGCCAAGACCCACAATTATACTGTACAAACAACCACGACAGTGAGCACAGAAGCGTTCTCCGTCTGTCCGCGCTGCGCCTCCTCCTCAGTGGTATAGCCCTGAGGAGCGGGTACACCCCCCCACCCCCCCCCCCCCCCCACACACACACACACACTCACGCAAACCCCAGTCAAAGGAGCTTTCTCCTTGGCCTTCCCCTTGCCTGAGTCGGAGGAGAAGAAGGGGAGGCCTCCCCGTTTTCAGAACACCCGGGGAACATGAAACGGAGCCGGTGCAGAGATGTCAGCTGGTCACCCCATCTGCCAGTCAGTGGGATGGTAAAGCTTTTTGTCCTGGGGGGGTATCCATAGGAGTGCTGTGTGTGTGTGTTTTTTGTGTGACTTTGGGGATGGGGATGGTGTGTGCATCATCTCATGGTTTGGGCAAAAAAAAAGAAAAATTGGCCACAGGACAAACCTGGCTGTATTTTTTGCTGCTTTAGGTTTGTGACACGGCAGCAGAGCTTGTTGTGGTGATGTTTTATATTCTGTAGGCTCGGTCCTTTCATGAGAATGTCGCTACGGAGGGGAACTAGTAATGTGTCGATGCTTGAATTCTCGTCCATATAGGATGCCCATATTGTGCCAGCAAAATCATCAACTAAAGACATATCGTCCTCTGTTTTTCTGATGAGCGAAAATGTCTGTGTTGTGTAAAGTGCCACATTTTCTTTATTTTTTAATGCCACAGGGACACAAATGTGTACACGTTCAAGAACTGTCCTCAACAATTTCACACCTTTCCCTCCCTTCTTATGGAAATCACAGTTGGCAGAGGCGCTCGTCAGAATTCTAAGTTGCTTGAAACTTCTTTCTCTGTCCCGCCACCACCCCCACCACCACCACCACACCCGTTAAAAGAACATAACCTTGGCAGTGCAAACAGTTTGACTCCCATATAAATGAAGTGACGTGCATAGTGGATGGCAACGCCGGCCGCCTGGCTGGCTGGCTGGCTGGCTGGCTCAATCCAGGGGAAAATTCCACCCGTGCATTCTACCGTTCGGTAGATAGGCCGCGCCCTTGAGCTACCGTAGGGGGAGACACTGCCTGCTCTGCCTCTGCAGAAGGTGTCGAATGAAGGGCTGTGTGTGTGCACTCACACTCACACACACTCACACACACACACAAGCGGTTTAAGCCTTTGGACGGGTCTGTATTAAGCCCCAGAGTTCCTGAAAAGAGGACACACACACAGACAGTTATTTATTTACCACAGAGTTTTGTTTTTGTTGTTGCGTCTGCCGAGGATATATCGGCACAACAAGTTAATACGGCCGTGCGCTCACATGAGCCTGCGTGCCATTCACGCATGTGGAATTTTTTTTGTGAATTTTTTGAACGATGTGTGATTTCACCATCAGCTAAAATTTGAATTTATAGATACAAAGTAAGCCCTGTCCTGCGCCGTAATAATAATTTCTCTGTGTCAACTCCCGACTGCGGAACGGCATGTAGAAATATCCTCTTAAGTGGTCGACATATTCCCCGTGCTCACATCACTCACTCTCACCACATGATATATATAGTGTGGTAGTCCTGTAGGGCTGATGTATGCACAGCACTGCACAGGCAAGTCCTCCCTGAGTGAATCTATGATCTCGGGTTACTCAATCATCAATCAGGGCTCGCTGCAGCGTACTGTACTGTACCGTCGCCCGTCTTTTAAAGTGCACTTGCGAAGGACTGGCTAACATGGCCTAAGGGACGCTCGCCTTGGTCTGGGCTATCTCAGGTTTGATGTGAATATGTGCCTAGTTAAGACGACACACAGAACAGAGATTCTGCATTGATATTGCTGGGGTTTTTTATGTTCATTTATGAGCCAACTGATTTCAGGAATGTGTTTTTTCCCCCCTTTTGGGTTCTGTGGGATTGGACACATAAGTACCATTTGATTCACGTTTTCTTTTTCTGCTTTTCTCCCATTTTTTCCTTTTTCTCTTGGCTTCTGTGATAGACTGATTACATTCCTTAATAGGAAGTGAATCTAGATTTTTGATTTGCATTCTTTCCTTCTGTTTTCATATTGTGCATAGTGAATAATTGCTAGAGAAATAATATATTTCCTGCAAAAAGGCACTGGAATAAAAAGGTAGCAATAAGACTCCCGTTTTCTTTTTTCTTATGTTTTTGTATCAGCGATCTTATAAGGCTATTTTCCCTGACCTTTTTTCCAGTGTGTGAAAAAAGTAAAAACAAAAAAAAATGTTGTGTTAAGGCACATGTGGAAAAATTATTTTGGAAAACCTCTGGCTGACATTATTGTCTCTGCCTTAAGTCCTGGCAGCGGGTTCCTTAAATCTCGGAAGAATGTCCCACATTAAACTAAACACATCCACAATCAGGTTTACCTGACAAAATGCAAAGGCTTCAAATTCCACATTTCAGACAGTCATGCAAGGGGAGACCAGAGCAGGCAGACAAAAGAAGGCAGTGTTACACAGTCAAATCTTCAGTGTTAATTGAACTCTGAGAGTCTGCAAATATAACCAAGTGGACAGTGGACACCAATTTGGTACAGTCTTTGAGTGTGTAAATGGGTAAATTAACACTGGGAATTTGACTGTGTTGGGAACCATATCCGCAGAATCAAAAGGTAAACATACATTTTGTTTCCCCCAAGTCGAAACTTTGAATTTATCATATTATCTGGAATAGCCATTCAAAAAAAAACATAAGATATTGCAGCGATAGAGATGCATGCCAATTTCCCTGTGTGCTTGAAGTCAGCTATTGTACCAATTTAATGAGCTGTTTAGACTAGTGACCGGCTGCATTCTAGCTGTAACAGCCTGCTTAATGCATAATTGTTATTGCCAGACGTATGGAATTCATGCAGTGTGTGTGTGTGTGTGTGTGTGTGTGTGTGTGTGTGTGTGTGTGTGTGTGTGTGTGTGTGTGTGTGTGTGTGTGTGTGTGTGTGTGTGTGTGTGTGTGTGTGTGTGTGTGTGTGTGTGTGTGTGCTTGCTTTAGAATAATTGTATTCCAGCTCTTCCTTTTTCAGGTGCACTGTGCATTTATACGCACATGCCTGTGCGTGCGCACACACACACTCACACTTAAAGGACAGATGATGGTGATTAGTGTATTGAGATGCTGTGTTGTTTATCGTGCGTATGTGTGTGTGTATTTTTGCGCACGTGTTTATGTGGACGCGGCCGGCGGTGGCGTTTTCGAACGTCTCGAATGTCTCCCCTCCCCCCCCCCCCCCCCCTCCAGTCTCCTGTGACAGGTTCACCATGCTCTCCAGGGGAGGCCTTCACTCCCAATTTAGGCGCAAGCATCATCAGATGACAACAATGGCTCCGGCACCCTACCTTTTTGCAATACGACTACAGTTAACTTAACAAGGTTCGATATGTGAGCTCCATCTTTGATGTAATTGATTTCAACGGGTTGAGCATCTTCCCCCTGTGGAGTGTTTTTTTTTCTTTTTTTTTATCCCGGTGCATCTGTCAAGCTGATCCTCAGAGGGAAATGTAGGTCATTTCTGTCACATTTTTAAAAAAAAGAAAAAAATCTCATTAGTCTTTTATCATATTTTACAAAAATCTGAATATTCTCCATTTTACACGGTACGTACTTGATGACCAGCATGAAGAAAACATTTTTTGTAGGCTCAGCCATCGTCCTTCAGTCATTTCTGAGATTTAAAGCGTTCAAAGTGTTCACAGTCAAGATTACGGGCATGTGTGGCCACAGTGGACACACTGGAGTGGTTGACCTAGGAGGTCCCCCCAGGGATCTATCCTTGGCCCCCTCATTTTGTCCCTCTACACCAAATCTCTTTGCTGAAAATAGCCGGATCTGCAACAGCGTTGTGAGTTTGCAGATCTGCTATTTTCGCCCCAAATGTTTGCTTATTATGACATGCCCAGAACAGGGATGCTAGCGTTCATGTGGTTAAACAGAAGCGGAGCAACATCACAACCCATCTGCCCAGGTCCTGCTTGTTTTAGCAAAATTATCAGAATAGTCAGCAGTAGAGCAGAAATCAAAGCACCCCCTGGTGTCAACCTGTTAGGAATGTGGTCACTCCACCAGCAAATGTGGCATTTCAATATGTTGAACATTCACCTGCCGCCTTTACACTGGCCACATGTCACCATGAGTGGAGAGCTTTTTTATTTTGAGACTGTGACGTTGCAATTCGAGGGTGTGAGCTTGTAGATCTGCTATATCCGTTGAATTTGCGTCCCAGAACAGCGACACTAGGGTTCATGTGATAAAGATATGACAGAAATAAAATTGAATAACATATAAAATAATAATAACAATAAAATAACATCTCATTATATTCTACCCAGAGTCATCAACAATGAGACGGTATCTTTCAGTGTGTTGTGAAGATGTGAAATCGTCCATTTCCTCAAATGCTGATCATGTAAATTAACCTATTACTGTAGTTGATCATGTTAAATCCTACCATTTCTGTTCACGTCCTTAACTCTTGATAAAGCTCAAATATATCTGACCAAATGTATCTCAAGTCACAAATGCATCACTGTTGCTTTGGACAGAAATGTTAGGAAGTTTGTTCAACTTAAATTAGATTACGTTAAATGTGTATACATCATATTCTTGTATTAACCACTATCTACTTGGTGGACACCAAAAGGTCAAAATAGGTCCTTATTTTGTGGTGTCATGGGCCACAAAATAGGGACCTATTTTGGCCATGGTAATAGGTGAAGAATTAAAAAGAAATGTTTTTTAATCGATTTTCAAAAATATTGTAAATGGCAGATCTACAAGCTTAAAATGCCTTGCGATTTGAGCCCGTAGATCTGCCATTATTGCTGCACGAAGTATAAAAGTATAAAATAGACATCCCTATTCTGGGCATGCCATAATGAGGGAACATTCACCGAAAATAGCAGATCTGCAAGCTCACTACAGTGTCGGCTATTTTCGGTATATAGGGAAACAGGGAGGTGACTGTATAGACCCCTGGGGTACCCCGCTCAACAAAGTACATAGGGTTTAAGTGGTCAAGTGTTTAAAGCGGCTATCGTTTTGGTGAGCTGTCACAGTAGATTTGTGTGCTCTCGTATGTATGTTGGGGAGGGGGGAGGGGGGGGGACGACGACGAGGGCCGGGCGTCATGGGCCGCCTGGATTTATTTGGGCCATCCAAGACGGGCCCCCATGTCCGTCTGGGGGCCCCTCTTGGCTTTGGCCGCATCGGGGCCCGCTATAGCAGAAGGTGCCTCCTCACCACTCACACCTGAGCTCTCTCCCAGCCGGGGACCATCTATCTCCCCCACCCCACCTCTACACTCTCTCCCTCCTCTCCTCTCCATCCATTCTAACTCTTCCTTCCTTTCATTCTTTCCATCCCTTGTTGTTGTTTATCTTTTGGTTATTTATACCACATACAGTACTCCTAATTTTTGTCTTCCATCTCTCTCTCTCTCTCTCTCTCTCTCTCTCTCTCTCTCTCTCTCTCTCTCAGTCGCTCTCTCCATGACCTGGCCTACTTTTACCTCTCTCCACTCCTGACCCTTTGATGTCGGCCACGTTAGTCCCTTCCACAGATCATTGGTTCATTTTGAAACGTTTGCTCCGCTCACTCCACTCCCTGTTTATGTATATACATTTCACAGAGGGGATGCTTAATTCATGGTCAGCCAAAGTCTGTCTCTCTCTCTTTCTCATTCTCTCGTGTGTTAGTTTATCACTGTAAATCACTCTTACATTCAGTCTTTTTCCGAAGGTTCACCCCTCTCTGTTGCACATACCGCCTGTTCTGTTGATGTTTTTCCTAAGTGTCTCTTGACTTAATTCCTGGGAGAAAAAAAGGGAGGCTTTATTCAGGCAGGGAAGAAAACGTGTTTGCCTGTCTGCTAGCATCTTTTTCATTTAGACTTGAAGTGATGGAGACGCAAAAGTGTGGAGGCGTGTACATCTCAGAAGAAGTCAAAAGCTGCAGCGCTGACGAGACGCTAACTCGGCTGCTTTGTTTGTAAAGGTAAAACCAACCAGAGATTGACACCGCATTTCATACATCTGGTTGGTTTTTTCTTTTTGTTTTTTGCGGGGATGTGAGAAACAATCTCATTGATTTATAGCGTATCGTGGCAAGATCCTCAGATATTCGGGTCTAAAAGTCAACGACTGGGTGCTTCATCTTCCTGACCCGATCTGCAGATTCACAAAGCGAAACACAGACTCTGAATCACTGCGAATCAAAGGGCCTAATGTCAACCTTGGGATTTCAATGCAGATTTGTAATGTGATGTTCCAATCCCCCCATCCCACCTTCCACCCCCGACACTGGATTACATTCTTTTTTAACACGAAATTCACTTTTGAATCACTTTCAGCTATATTTAGGGAGGTGTCAAGGACCACCAAATTGATATTTATTTGGCTGACCCCCATTTGAAAAGACTTTGTGCCAGGGACCCCCATAAAAGATTTGCCAACATTTGTCATAATTTTTGGAATGCGTCAACACGTTGTGAGCTTGTAGATATGCTATTTTTCAATAGCTAAAAAAATTTATAGGGCTTAGGTGTTTAAACTGTCCTTCATTTTGCTGGGGACCCCTTTGACCCCCCTCATGGACCCCTGAAGTCCCTGGACCCCACTTTGAGAAGCAGTGATATAGGGAAACATGACTTCTTCTTAAATATAAAAAAGGTAGCACATCTCAAACAAGTCAAGAGGACAAAATCCTCACGTTTCCACTTGTTTATTTGGCACACATCACACACACAAAAATCAACCCTTAACCCCAGCTTTGGTATTGTGGGGAAAGCTTTAGCTGAAAATAGCCGATCGACAAGCTCGACGTCGCGTTGTGAGCTTGTCGATCGGCTATTTTCAGCTAAAGCTTTCCCCACAATAACAGAAAACAGAAAAGACACTAGTATTGAGCCCTGAGGGACTCCAGTTACCCATATGGGGTTTAAGTGGTTAAACATTTTGGCAAAGTGTCTTCATCAGCGGTCATAGCACACAGATTCAACTCAATATATACACAAGGGCCATGATTTCGCCTACAATGGACAGTTTCTTTTAGCACACTTACTTTCATAAGCAGTGTCATGCCCAGAGTATCCATGCCAAAGTCACATGCTTTTATTTTTTAATCCTCGTCCCACAGCATGAGGAACTAGGTCTTTATTAATATTTACCCGCGTGTCTATAAACAGGTATTGATAAGGAGATTCGGGAAGGAGACTCGGAAGCCTGAATGCCAGTAAATAACCACAGATCCCGGCCACAGAACGGCTTATGTGTTACCTTTACTGTTCCTCAAGTCGTATAGATGGAGAGAGTAAATATGTGCTTTCTATAAATAATATTCATGTGTAGGAAGGGAGAAGGGAAGCAAAAAAACCTGCTGACTAGATATTTAGGAATATATGTGTGTTTGTCTTCGGTGGCAGGTGGGTGGAAGGGGGAGGATCCTCTTGGTGCCTTTTAATCATCTTATAAATGACACATCACGTGCTAGACTCAATTTGTCAGTGAATTTGGATACTAAATTTGGTCAGGTTTGGGCTGGATCGTAAATGTTGTCGTCGGGGAGAGAAGAAAAAAATAAAACACTTTTTGGAGATGGTTCTCTCCAGTGTTCATTTTGTTGACTAAGACTAACAGACAAAAAGACAAAGATTTTGATATTTAGTCAACTTAAAACTAGAGACTAAACAATTTCAGATAAGTAAAATAGGACTAAAAGTAAATGGTGTGTTATTCAAAAGACTAAATCAGAATTTGCTGTCAAAATTAACGCTCCCATTCATGCCACTTTAATCTTTCAAGGGTACTGTAATGTCAACAAGTTTAACCGCCAGTCTAGCATCAGTAGTGATTTTGATTATTGTTTTTTGAATAGGCTTGCCATGGTGGAAAGGATGTCTCATTGGAAAAAAACTAAATCTAATCAGTAGTCTAATTATTGGCATATCAATTTACAAATGTATGAGAGCATCTTTTTAAACCATGGGTTGTTTTTTGCCCATAGAGAGCAGTAACCCTGTCTCACTGTTCTCCACTACGTCATCAATAATGAAGTACACAAATTGATCAACAGAATCAACATTCTGTGCAGTTTCTGAAACCTTACCAAAACAAAAGCACTGACGGTGGAATTAATGCCAAGATTCCCCATTATTTTCACCCATCGTCTGTCGGGTGGAAACCTCATATGTCCAAAACGTGTAACTTTTTAGCATTCAAAAATAGCGAAAGTAGCATATTTACAAGCTCAAATTGACTCACTTCGCGCACAGCGTTTCGAGCTTGCGGATATGCTACTTTTGGTGCTTTTGTGTGGCGCTGTAGTATGATAAAGTAGGGCGTTAATTTACGAAAAAAGTAAAACACATTAAGTTGGAGATGAGATGAGAGGTTTCTGCAGCGATATCTTCCCTCGTGATCTTGAGTGCTCTTTGTTGTTAGGAAAACAACAATGGACAGAACACAGTCGAAAAACCTTACCTCCAACCCAGAGAGATACCAAACCTTTTCTGCTCGAGACCCAAAACAGAAATTTGGACCGGGACCCAAACTTACAGAACTACATTATGATGAATGAATCCCCTAAGCCAGGGGTCTTCAACAGGGGGTCCGGGACCCCTAGAGGGTCATCAGAGTTACTACAGGGGGGCCGCCAAATCTTTGTTTGATATGATTTTTTTTTTTTACATTATCCACTTAAACCCTATCATCCCTTTCCTGGGGAGAACTTTTGCCAAAAATAGCAGATCTACAAGCTCACAACGCCTCACAACGCCAGCTTGTGAGCTTGTAGATCGGCTATTTTTGGCAAAGAGGTATGGTACTGTAGAGGGGAAAAAGAGCAGACCAAGTAAAAAAAAAAGTTGAATCTGCTACACAATTTTATACAATATAGTGCGGGTCCCTGCTTCATATCTCTCTCAGCTAGGGGGTCCTTGGCCTGAAAAACGTTGAAGACCATTGCCCTAAGCCCTATTTCAAAGCTCACAAAGCATTGCATCGCGGCACATCGTGAGCATGTACAAATATAGTGCTATATTCACTATTTTAGAATTGTTTTGGAACATGCAAATAATTTCTTTTTATTGAAAATCTTTATTTAAAGTAATACAATGCAGGTCCACAAATAACGATTTTTAGCAGCCTCTGCTGGTCATTACCGTCACTGCAGGTCGTTCGTTTATTCCTGCGTTACCCACAATTCCATTTGTTTTCACCGGAAGACGGAAGCGTTTCAAAAAGCGTTCTTTTAATTGTTTTATACTATCTGTGGATCGTTTCTCTTAGCCAGTGGAGCTTTAGTTACCATGAGCTGTGTTTTCTTTTGCTGTTGTTTTTCGATCTTCAAATCCTACAATCTCTTAAAAACAGCGTGAGATTCCTTTTTGTTATTAGCGCGGTAGTTCCTGGCCAAACAGGAAACCGGTGGGGTAGTTCCTGGCCAAACAGGAAACCGGTGCATTTCCGTTTCCGTTCTCCGGCCGGATGACGTCATTTTAGCGGGAATGACTACCCTAGCCACCGTTTCAATAGAAAATAGTTTATAAAAGGCTTTCGGGGGTGAAATTCATGGAGTGGGTGTTGTGAAACATTTGCCACTCACAAAAGATATACAATTTAACTTTAGTTTTGTTGAAAAAGTTACCTAGTATTACTTTAACATTTCTGGATTATTATTATTAATTTCATGAAAACAATTGTAGGAAAGGTAAAACAAATAAACGGGATATTTACAACATGCAACCTATAAAAAGGGGAAACACTGCTGTAACCTAAAGGCAATAGGCTGCAGCCTCCACTATAAAGTGCTAATCAGGCCCTGCCATCATGGGACTCCTCCACAACAAAGACTGGGACCAAACGCCGGCCCCTGCCGCCCGACCAGCTCACCTGCCGGCAGGTTAAAAGTGTTGCGCCGTTGTTGGCGCTCGCCACCGGCCCCCTAATTGATCCCATTTGGACGTTGGCGCTGTCTGCTCTTTAACCCATTACAACCGGGAAAGCATCTGTGTCATTTATTTTTTATTTTTTATGAAAACTCTTAAGAATTTAGAAAAAATTGCAGACGTACAAGCTCACGGCACGAAAAAAAATCGTGAAAGTGTTTGAACATCTTTTTATTATTTTACATTTTTTAACAAAAGAATCTTCTCATAGGAGTCCCTGGCACAAAACATTTTAAGATGGGAGGGTCCGCGGCCAAATACAATTAAATTTGGGGGTCCTTGGCATGAAAAAGTTTGAGAAACACCGCTTTTAGAAGGCATTTGTATAGAATCGGCCTCGGGTCTCAATGGGTTAAAGACAGGGCGGGACCCAGAGCAGCGGGACCCAGAGCAGCGGTGCCACCGGTGTCCCTGGTGAAACCTGACAATTACGGGGACAGAGCTGACGGGGCGCGTTTCCGTCGTGTCCGCGGGGAGGTCAGCCCCGCACACCGTTCAAAGGGTCACTGGGCCTGTCATCAGCCGGAGATGATTCACGACTAAAACGCGGCGTTGTCAATAAAGGGAAGCGTATGGACGCAGCATGCTCATAAATTGTTTACCTATAATACGTCTATAACTAAATCAGTTGTGAACCTGGTATCGTTTCATATGTGGTATCGTTTCATATTCACCACAACCAGGGGCCCCCAAAATAGCCTTTTTTCCTATCAATTACTCACCCCATGAAGCCTTGGGAGATGTTTTTGTTGGAAATATTTTTAGTTTTGGTCGCATTCCTGAATATTCCAATATTTGTAATCCCAAAATATAATGCATGTACTTCATTCAGTCCGAGCAGAAGCAGGGATAAAACCTATCCCCACAAGCCATAAAAATAAATTAATGACGAGAGGGGGGGATATCAAAGGCAGAGGCATGGACGACCCCCCCCCCTTGGCACAACTATATTTCCTTATGTAACACCCTGACGCCGTCGTCAATACACTCAGCCAACTTAACACAGATGGTTCAAAGTGTAGTTTGAGCCGTGGCACACAAAGTTTCTTAAAGGCCTTGATAATGTTCAACTTTAAACGTGGCAGATGGGGTCGTGTTTGTGTGTGTGTGTGCGTGTGTGCGTGCGTGCGTGCGTGCGTGCGTGTGTGAGTCACCAGAGAGTCAACCTAAGTCCTCTATCAACTTAACCCATTAAGACCTGACGCTGATTCTACAAATGTCTTCTAAATCCTAACAGTTTTCTGAAAAACTATTTTTTCTATATCAGTGGTGCTCCAACTTTTTCATGTCATGGACCACCCATGTATTTGGCCACAGCCCCCCATCTAAAAATATTCAGTTCCAGGGACCCCCAGAAGCAAAGATTTGAGTTAAAAAAATTTGCTTAAAAAATATATATATTCAAAGATTTCCACAAACGTTCACGATTTTTCAAAAATAGCAGATCCGCGCTACGAACTTGTATATCTGCAATTTTTTTAATAGTCAAAGAAATCTTAAAAATGACACGGATGCGTCCCCGGTCTTAACGGATTAATAGAGTATTAGTCAGTTCTCCAAGATGTCTGCGACCGTAATTAGTGGATTGCTTTGAGTCGGAGCGGCCGGGGAGGGGGGAGGCCAGACTAGAAAAGGGCCGTCCATTTTCTAGTGATGATGGAGGTTATAGTTTCTGTGACAACTGGACCAGAGTAATCAAAATGTGTTAATAATCCCATCAAAGCGCTTGGCGGTGCATCAGTGAGAGGAGCCCTGGCGAACGCCAATCCCCCCCCCCCCCCCCCTCAAGCGCCGACTGCCCCACCCCACCCACACTGTCTGTCTGTCTCTCTCTCCCTGTCTGCCTACTGTCCCTTCATCTGTCTGTCTGTCTGTCTGTCTCTCTCTGGCTCTCCCGTCAAAAACGAACCAATGTCTGGTTTGTTTTTGGTCGTACTAGAAGACACACAATAAGTGCAGTCCATACACAATACTTTACTATAAGATTAAGTATTATATTAAGAATTATGTTAATTTATGCTTACACACACGCTCACGCATTCACACGCACGCACGCACGCACACACACACACACACACACACACACACACACACACACACACACAATGTCAGCATAATAACCCAGTTTTATTTATTTATTTCTCTTTACTACTTTCAGTTTTAATTGCCTTTACTTACTTACTACTGTCAGGGATTCCTAATATTAAAATGTCTAAGCTCTAAAGATAATAACATAGTGCATCTTGACACAACACCTCTTGAATGGTTAGTATGTTTGCTTCATCGTAATAAAAGGTTGACGACGTACAAAACTTTTAGTGTCGGGTCATTTAGCCCATGCTTGGAGTTTAACCTTGTGTCATTGTCACACGTTGCAGTGACAGCAAGGGCCCAGAGGGGGGCGTCATACCAAAATGGCCCGGGTCCACTTTAGCGTCGCTGCCTATGCATCCAACTCCGCTGGGACCTCTCCGGGGTCAGACTGTATGAGGTCCCAATAAAGTTCCAGCTTTTGTCCTAGGATTAACGCCGAGGTCAAAGTTTACCATGATGGCCAGATGGGGTCTATATAGGGCCAGAATATCCCCACCATTTACCCTAAAAGGGCTTTGAGCATTTAGATCAATGGACTCAATCAATGTGCATAGCGGCGGAGGTAATGCCGGGCAAAAAAGTTTGATCGCATGCATATTGATCATGAGGGGGGGGGGGGGGTAAGGGTATTGATTAAGTTGTAGATTTGGGCTTTTCTCTTGGTTCATGTTAGGTGTTGACATTTCTGGATGGGCTGGATTCTTCTGTTAACCACTTGAACCCTAGCATCCCTATTCTGGGCATAGTTATAGTAATATAATGTTCTATTCTACCTCTTATTCAACTTAGAAATGGCAAATTATGGGGTAGACTAAATTTCACACTGCATGTGCTACTTAACCACATGAACCCCTAGAGTCCCTATTGTGAGGTGAACATTCAGCGAAAATAGCCGATCGACAAGCTCACAACGTGACGCGCTGTGAGCTTATAGATCAGCTATGCTCAGTGAAGAAAGACATGGAGCCAACCTTAGCAGACAAGACAGCGATGTCCTTAAAGCTGCGTTTTCACTCTGGTCTGTATAATACGTGTGGATTTGCGTCCTCATTGTGCCGTCTCGTCCGGTCTGAGGGTGCACGTCACCTCTGTGAGCGTGACACCCTCTATACCTGTAAAGCTGGAGGGAGTGCCAGCATCCGCTTTGAGACGCGATCCACAGCGTGACCCTGGGAGTATGCGTCTGCAGCGTCCCAAGAGAGCCCGTGTCTGTAGGGGCTCGACACAGGGGACCGCACTTAATAATGAAAAAAAACAGAAGGACTTACAACTCTGGCATTAAAGAAAAGATGGTCCGCCATGGTGTATGCTGTAGCAAAAAACAACAAACAAAACAAAAAACACTTGCACGTACTGTATGTATATTAAGTTGCACTCTCAAAATACTGAGCGAATACATAAACAGCGCATGAATCCTTGGCAGGCGGGTAGCAGCTGTATCGTAGGTATACGTTGACGTGTGTGTGTGTGTGTGTGTGTGTGTGTGTGTGTTTAGACATGTACACGTACGTCTGTGCGCAGCAGGGCCGCTGGGGCACCCTGGGAACGCTAACGTAGCTGCGAGCGCTGGAGGATTCATTGACTTTGTAATGATTAGTGGTCAGCCCTGCCCCATGCTCGCACCCGTACCAGGGGTTTGGCCTAGTCGCTGCTACTAGACCAACGCACCACTGCCCCCCCCGCCCACCACTTCCACCCCCCCCCCCCCCCCCCCCCGGCCTTCGGTGCGCATGCACCGCTATCGACTCACCCCACAGACCTCCTTCTTCTTCTGGCCTGCCAGCAATCTGTCAAAAGCCATTAACACAACCAGAGGGAGATACAGTAGAGAGGAAAAATTATAGTTGTTGTTGTTTTTTGGTCTTTTCCGTTCCCTCGTTCCTTTTCTTTTTCCCTCTCTCATCACCTGCCCTCCTCCTCCAACTTGAAATGAGGGAGAGCGAGAGTGATAGCAGGAGCCGAGCTGTAACCTTTGACAGGAGTCCTTCCAACTTGTGGTACTATACTGTACTGTATGTATGGCTCTGGTATTGATCTGGGTTGGCAAGTATGCGGAGAGGCGAACGAACCAGCCAGCGAGTTGCCGTTTGCTTTTAAGTCCCACACACTTTTTTTTCTTTCTTGGATGGGGAGAGAGGAAGTTTCATATGTACATCGACCTCTGGAGGTCTCCCATCAGCTATGGAGATGTGTTTAGGGCCTCCGTGTATGTGTGAGGAGGTCCTGGGCTCCTATATGCACTTGTTCTAGCATGGTAATTTATACATGTGTTTAGAATGTAAGTGTGCACACACACACACATGCCTGCTCCTGCACGTTATTGCACGCTGTGTGTGTGTGTGTGTGTGTGTGTGTGTGTGTGTGTGTGTGTGTGCGTGTGCGCGTGCGCGTGTGTGTGTGGTGATGTGGGTTGGTGAGCTTGACCTTTTTAACTTTTGTGATTTTTCCAGGTTCCTGCCCTGCACGGACAAGCTATCCATACTTTCTGTTCTCCTAAAAGCTAAGCCACGATTTGAACTTTGGTCGGCAGTTGTTGCGTCCGCGAGCGTACATACACTACGAGCGTGCGCACCAAAGCGCCTCACGACAACCGCAGCGTTCCCCTTTTTTTTTCCTGTTAGGGCTCAATCTCCCCAGAGAAAAGTGCCTGTCAAAGACTTTGTCCAAACGACAAGAAATCTGACAGGAAGGAATGGAACACTTCCATACCGGCGTTCATCAATCCCAGCTCGTTGTGAATTCATTATTTATTTATGGAACTTTGGGGGAGGTGCATTATATTTGAATAATACGGGTCGTGCGAGTGACGGGAGTTGTGCGCGTGTGTGCGTGTATGTGTGTGTGTGCACGTGCGACGCCAAACAAAAACAGCAAAATGACAACCACACCAAAAGCACCTGAGGGCACATGCCAACACCGCGTCACTGTCATCCTGTACCCTCGCTCTTCCCCCTCCCTTTGTGGGTGTAATGCTCAGCAGGAAGCCACAC